>NC_069502.1:1193531381-1193716381 GCF_027579735.1 Bombina bombina
GATTTAACATGAGATAAATAAAGAAAGGAACAGGTAATACAAGATAATTCCCAACCTGTACCCCATGTTTCTGATGTTTAGCTTTGTGGTCAGTTTTTGGACCCCTTGATAGAATAAACCCTGGTTGGATATTGCAGTAAATATAATAGTCTTTTTATCCTGGTTGCAGTACAATAATTGCAACCCCTTTCCTGCAAATCCCTGTTATATAAATATAGCCAGACCTAGCACTGAAAGGAAGTATAACAAACTGTGAGAGACTGGCAGCCAAGTCAATTTCTTACACCGTGTTATTAGTTAGTGTGAGTAGCGCAGCAGAACCTCAACGCCAATGAGAAGGCCCTGTTCCTCTACATGTGCCACAACTATGTCTCATCCAAGGCGTTGAATGAATGATGTGCTAACAGTAGGAATAAAATGAAATATTTAAATGGCTGACTCCCAAGTCCCAACACAATATCAATAACCTCACTTAAGATGCTACAAATCTTTCACCAACACTCCCAAAGTGACTATATAGCAGGAACTCTGCCAGTCGCGGTTTAGCATTACTTATATGGTGTCCTGGCTGGACAGAAAAGGGGGATAGTTCTCTAGGGAAACAGTTCTGTATTATCTTTTAATTCAAGGCATGTTTTATAACACACAAAAACTTGACTTAATTTTTTTTCTCCTTTGTTCCATGAAATAAAGGGTATTTTAGAATGTATTGCTTTTTTTACAGCTGTTCCTTTGCTACTCTGCACCCATGTAGCTGTGAGAGATTTTCTTATCACCCAGTAACATTTTATGCCACGGACAAAAATTGTGCTTCTGTTCATTTATTTATTTATTTATTTTTAGTATCACTTTAAAAAATCATGTAAATACTCAACTTTATTTACATACATTTTATATACATTATTTTTGTTATCTAAAAAAAATACTTTCCATAGCACCTAAATTATTCATCTTTATTTAATATCTGATAAAACAGTAACAATTATTTTAACCTAAAAATACTCTAAAATAACTGGGGTAGACTTTTTTATGTATTTTATTTATGTATTATTCCTCTGGCACAGTCCTGTTGCCTATTTTGACAAACAATATGGCCGCTTTTCTGTACTTCTGTAAATATGCATTTTTACGTCAAGCCATCTTTATAATATGTCCCACCTATCCAGCATCAGTTTGTATCCTCTGGCAGGTATGTACTTCTGATTTATGTTACCCTAGGCCCAAACTAACGTGCTATGCCAGCATTTTTACTTCATTTACCTTTTTATTGACATATATTCAATTATTTCTCACAGAATGTAGCCTTTTTTATGGGAATTGGACAATCACAATGAGGCCCATTTATCAAGCTCCGAATGGAGTTTGAGGGCCCGTGTTTCTGGCTTCAGACTCGCAGAAACAGCAGTTATGTAGCAGCGGTCTAAAGACCGCTGCTCCATAACCCTGTCTGTCTGCTCTGAGCAGGCGGTCCGACAATGCCGCAATTCAACCCGATCGAGTATGATCGAGTTGATTGACACCTCCCTGCTGGCGGCCCATTGGCCGCGAGTCTGCAGGGGGCTGCGTTGCACCAGCAGCTCTTGTGAGCTGCTGGTGCAATGCTGAATACGTAGAGCATATTGCTCTCCGCATTCAGCGATGTCTGTCAGACCTGATCCGCACTGTCGGATCAGGTCCGACAGACATCTGATAAATAGGCCTCAATATGTACATCCCACTAATCCAAATATCCAAACTGTTTAAAGATATTATTTATTTTATAATATTTTTAATTACAAGACGGTTAAATAATAGGATAAGTCACAAACATTATAATTACAACATTACAATAAAAGATTATTAGTAAAAAAATCACTAGCAAATCACTTTTCTTCTAGTGGGGCAGATGATCACAATATTTAACGGTGATCAGCTACACCCTAGGGGAGTCTGTCCTTACAAATGAGGGGTACCATGTCCCTCTAGCCCAATCAGGGGGTGGGGGATAGTGGCTCCATTAGAGTCTCTTCGCCCTCAGGTGAAACAGCATTTTTTAATGCCGCTTCAGGTAAAATGGCCTCCCGTTGCATTGTGGGGGGAAACAAGCACATCCTGAGCTCTGCACAACAGAATACCTGGATAGAACAGAAATATAACAGGAGGAGCAGGCACAGTGGTGTATAAGCTGAACATCAAAGCACAAAACCTATTTCTGAACTCACCATCTCAAACCTCTTTGCCAGCTCCAATTCATCTTCATTTCTGACCATTTCAAAGAAATCCAAGTGCCTAAAATACAAAACAGGTACAGTCAGATTGTTTATACATAACTCCAACATTTCTAAAAATATTCCCGCAACCTGGAGGTAACAGGGCTTCTGATTGGCTGTGGAAGTTCTATGCACCCCAAATGCTTAATGCCACTTCTCAATTCTCGAAGCCCTCAATGACCTAAATATGTATAGCTTAGAGGAGAGAAGGGAAAGAGGTGATATGATAGCAACTTTCAAGTACATTAAAGGGTTTAGTAAAACTGAGGCTGTGGGTATTTTACATAAAATGGAAAATTCAAGAACAAGGGGTCATGAGCTCAAGCTAAAGGGTAGTAGATTCAGGAGTAATTTGAGGAAGCACTTCTTTACAGAAAGAGTGATTGATTTATGGAATAAACTTCCTCAAGAGGTAGTAGCAACAAACACTGTGGGGGACTTTAAAAATGCATGGGACAAGCATAGGGCTATCCTACGAACTAGATAAGTTTATACTGTTAGGTAAGGTGGGGCAGACTTGCTGGGCCTATGGCTCTTATCTGCCGTCAACATCTATGTTTCTATGTTTCTATGTTTCTCAACAGCGATACACTTGTAAGCAGTTTATTTTGTACACGCCCTGTGCGCTACGCAAGGACACAAAGAGAATGAGGGGTAATAAATGGCAGGAAGGAGGATTTAAAGGAACATGGAAGTCCAAAATAAGATTTTATGATTCATAAAGAGCATAACATTTAAAAATGTTTCAAATTTACTTCTACTGCCAAATTTACCTATTTCTCCTGGTATTCTTAGTTGAACCATAGCTCATCTCCATGACAGCATATTGAGGTAAGCTCAGGAGCGTATACATGTCTTGAGCAATATATGACAGCAGTGTTCCAACAATATTCAACAAAGGATATGAAGAGAAAGAGGTAAGATTTGACAATATAAGTAAGATGGATTTGGCTAGGCAGTCCAGGGGCACAACTAGGCATAAAGGGAAAGCAGCAAGGGCAGGCAATTTTGTGGCCTTGTACACTATTTTGTCACTGACAATTATTATTATTACCATAGTCCATTAACAGTACAGTATATTAACAATATATACTCTCTCCCTCACCTATATTCAGAGTGTTATTCCTCTGTTAGATTACAATTAGGGGCGGTAGAGCATATACGCTACTGTCAGCACTGGATTTACCTGTCCAAGGTTGCATTTTCATGTTTTCTTAGCTTTTCAATCACTGGCTGGATACCGAGCAACAGAAACTCGTAACGCAGGTGTAATCGGAATTCCAAATTATCCTTAGGAACATAAGGAAACAAATAATAAATAGCTTTACATCACTACCGCAAGCTACATTACAATCATTCCTAAAAGCAAAATAATCACATTGTGTGTCCAAAACAACATTTTTAATATCGTTTTTTTTTTTAAACTGAGTGTAACAGAAAATGTGGACTCTGTGATCCTTTGAGATGAGCCCTCTGCTTATTTTTTACTGTCTCTAAGAGGCCTTAGAAGAGATTACATCAGTAGAACAGGCTTTTAAACCTAGGGAACAACATGGTACCCCATATTTAAGGTTGCCACCTGAGCAATGTCTTCCTGCATACTTATGAGTTACACCTGCTGGGAGGAACATGAATAGTGCTGTCCAGGATCACTATTTGTGTGCTGTCCAGGGGTGCAAATCATGTTCCCCTCTGCACACCCTACAGCAGGTGTAGCTCATAAGTGTCCAGGAAAACAACCCTACCCATATTACTATACAGAAACTAAAACTTATTTCTTCAATACTTAAAGGGACACTAAACCCAATTTTTTTATTTCATGATTCAGATAGAGCATGAGATTTTAAGCACCTTTCTAATTTACTCCTATTATCAAATTTTCTTTGTTCTCTTGTTATCTTTATTTGAAAAAGCAGTACTGTAAGCTTTAGAGCCAGACCATTTTTTGTTCAGCACATGGGTAGCACTTGCTGATTTGTGGCTAAATGTAGCAAACCAATCAGCAAGCTCTACCAAGGTGCTGAACTAAAAAATGGGCCGGCTCCTAACCTTTTATTACTGCTTTTTCAAATCAAGATAACATGAGAACAAAGAAAAATTGATAATAGGATTAAATTAGAAAGTTGTTTAAAATTGTGTGCTCTATCTGAATCATGAAAGAAAAAATGAGGGGTTAGTATCCCTTTAATAGGGACACAAAGTCAAAATGAATTGAATAGAGCATGACATTCAACAACTTTCCAATATACTTCCATTATCAAATGTGCCTTGTTCCCTTGCTATCCTTTGTTAAAGAGTAATCTTATGTGAATTCAGGCTTCTATCAGCCTACCTAAAGTTTATAGCAATGTTATACATAGTTGTAAACACTGTTGCCATAGATTGTTAAAGACACGTGCACACTCCTAAGCTTGTATCAGCTTATCTAGGTTTACTCTTCAAAAAAGGATAGCAAGATAATACATTTTCTTGATAATATAAGTACATTGGAATGTTATTTAAAATTGCACACTCTATCTGAATTATGAATTTTTCATGTTGACCCTGCTAATCCCTTTAAACAACTAATATAAAACATGCACCTGAATATTAGTAACAGGCTAATCTGTGCTTTGAACACATTAGTATAACTAGCATTTAGATCACAGGCCACGGGGAGATTTTGACTCAGTATCTAGAATAATTTTAGCAGTCTCAGTTGTTTTACTATTGCACGCGGTTAAACTGAAAGCTCCAGTCTTATCTGAAACTAGCCACATGCAGCATTATTTTATATAGGCGAGTGCCAGATAACATGACTTAAAGGGACACTGTGAAAAATATTCTATCATATGAAAGATAAGGATCTGGCAAGAAAATGTGATGTAAAAGTTATATGTTGTGCTCAGTTAGCTTTAGCTGAAAGTAAATATAAACCAATAAACATCAGCAGAAAGTGCCTATCAACCAATGAGCATTAATAGGCAGTGCCTATCAGCCAATGAGCATTAATAGGAAGTGCCTATCAGCCAATGAGAATTAATAGGAAGTGCCTATCAGCCAATGAGCTTTAATAGGAAGTGCCTATCAGCCAATAAGCATTAATAGGAAGTGCCTATCAGCCAATGAGCATCAGCAGAACGTGTATATCAGCCAATGAGCTTTAATAAGAAGTGCCTATCAGCCAATGAGCATTAATAGGAAGTGCCTATTGGTCAATGAGCATTAATAGGAAGTGCCTATCAGCTAATGAGCTTTAATAGGAAGTGCTTATCAGCCAATCAGCTTTATTAGGAAGTGCCTATCGGTCAATGAGCATTAATAGGAAATGCCTATCAGCTAATGAGCTTTAATAGGATGTGCCTATTAGCTAATGATCTTTAATAGGAAGTGCCTATCAGCCAATGAGAATCAACAGAAAGTGCCTATCAGCCAATAAGCATTAATAGGAAGTGCCTGTCAGCTAATGAGCTTTAATAGCAAGTGCCTATCGGCCAATGAGCATCAACATAAAGTGTCTATAAGCCAATGAGCATTAATAGGAAGTGCTTATCAGCTAATGAGCTTTAATAGGAAGTGCATATCAGCCAATGAGCATTAATAGGAAGTGCCTATCAGCCAATGAGCATCAGCAGAACGTGTATATCAGCCAATGAGCATTAATAGGAAGTGCCTATGAGCTAATGAGCATCATCAGAAAGTGTCTATCGGCCAATGGTAGCCAAACACTTTTATATGGCTAAACTCGGTTTGAGCCATACAAAAAGAACTAGATGACCAACCTCAAAATATATGATCAGGATTTCCAATAATTGTCAACATTATAAATCCTGCAAATGAACCTTAATATGTATTTGTAGAAAATTGTGATAATAAATTCTGTAAATTAACATTAAGAACTAATAAACTGATTATTGACTTTGCAATTTACTTTTATAATCTATTTTGCTTTGTTCTCTTGGCATCCTTTGTTGAAACGCATACCTAGGTAGGCTCATCACTGCAGTACTGGGAGCTAGCTGCTGATTGGTGACCAAACATATATGTCTCTTGTCATTGGCTCACCAGGTGTGTTAGCAACCAATAGTGCATTTATACTCCTTCAACAAAGGATACCAAGAGAATTAAATACATTTGATAATATAATTAAATTGGAAAATTTGGGATTTTATATTTCTTTAAATATGTCAATGTTACTTTAACATCTTCAGACACAATTAAGCTCTATTCAAGTGAGGATTTACAAGCTATAAATCATGTGGAAATGTTATCTCTCCGTTGTTTAAATGTATTGCTGTAGCAGTTTCTCTAATGTATGTCATAACTAATGTTTAACTAATTCTGTATTTTATTTTTCAAAGTGCCCAGGTCTGTAGAATTTAAATAAATGAAAACCGTCTGCGCTGTCTCCGTCATGTAATCCGCACCAGGGATACATTTAAAATGAGATCATGTCAGAAAAGATTGTTTTATTTAATGCTACAAGTTTCAGATTCATGTCTAATCCTAACAATACGAGACAAAGATAAATGACTTTTGATCTATTTCTAAACCATTTAAACTGAGACTAATATCTTTCCTTTAAATGCAAACTGCAATGTGTCTCATTCTGAAGTGTTTGCAGACTTTGCTTATGACATTGCACAGGCCAAAGATGGTCTAACTGCAGCAATTTGGTTCGGTAACTGCACAGGCTCAAAGACAAACCCATATGTGACTTATCCAGCACTTTATAATCCCCAGCTTTCCAGTTTCATTAGCTTCCCGTCTAAGAACAACCACTGATAATTACCCTTTCACATTTGGGCTAGATTATAACTTGAGCGCAAAATATCGCTTTTGCAAAATCAGTATTTGTGCTCAACTTAGTAATACCAGTGCACGCTAAAGTGAGACACACCATGAGAACTAGCGCAACGAAAGGGGTAGGTCGCACATCGATGGGCAGCAAATATAAATATATATGTATATGAATATATACATATATATAATGTGTTAATATGTGTATACACACATAATAACACATACATATATATGTATATAAGCACATACACACAAATATATATGTATACACACATAATAACACATAAATATATATGTATACACACATAATAACACATAAATATATATGTATACACACATAATAACACATAAATATATATGTATACACACATAATAACACATAAATATATATGTATACACACATAATAACACATAAATATATATGTATACACACATAATAACACATAAATATATATGTATATAAGCACATACACACAAATATATATGTATACACACATAATAAAACATAAATACAGGGAGTGCAGAATTATTAGGCAAGTTGTATTTTTGAGGATTCATTTTATTATTGAACAACAACCATGTTCTCAATGAACCCAAAAAAACTCATTAATATCAAAGCTGAATAGTTTTGGAAGTAGTTTTTAGTTTGTTTTTAGTTATAGCTATTTTAGGGGGATATCTGTGTGTGCAGGTGACTATTACTGTGCATAATTATTAGGCAACTTAACAAAAAACAAATATATACCCATTTCAATTATTTATTTTTGCCAGTGAAACCAATATAACATCTCAACATTCACAAATATTCATTTCTGACATTCAAAAACAAAACAAAAACAAATCAGTGACCAATATAGCCACCTTTCTTTGCAAGGACACTCAAAAGCCTGCCATCCATGGATTCTGTCAGTGTTTTGATCTGTTCACCATCAACATTGCGTGCAGCAGCAACCACAGCCTCCCAGACACTGTTCAGAGAGGTGTACTGTTTTCCCTCCTTGTAAATCTCACATTTGATGATGGACCACAGGTTCTCAAAGGGGTTCAGATCAGGTGAACAAGGAGGCCATGTCATTAGATTTTCTTCTTTTATACACTTTCTTCCCAGCCACGCTGTGGAGTACTTGGACGCGTGTGATGGGGCATTGTCCTACATGAAAATCATGTTTTTCTTGAAGAATGCAGACTTCTTCCTGTACCACTGCTTGAAGAAGGTGTCTTCCAGAAACTGGCAGTAGGACTGGGAGTTGAGCTTGACTCCATCCTCAACCCGAAAAGACCCCACAAGCTCATCTTTGATGATACCAGCCCAAACCAGTACTCCACCTCCACCTTGCTGGCGTCTGAGTCGGACTGGAGCTCTCTGCCCTTTACCAATCCAGCCACGGGCCCATCCATCTGGCCCATCAAGACTCACTCTCATTTCATCAGTCCATAAAACCTTAGAAAAATCAGTCTTGAGATATTTCTTGGGCCAGTCTTGACGTTTCAGCTTGTGTGTCTTGTTCAGTGGTGGTCGTCTTTCAGCCTTTCTTACCTTGGCCATGTCTCTGAGTTTTGCACACCTTGTGCTTTTGGGCACTCCAGTGATGTTGCAGCTCTGAAATATGGCCAAACTGGTGGCAAGTGGCATCTTGGCAGCTGCACGCTTGACTTTTCTCAGTTCATGGGCAGTTATTTTGCGCCTTGGTTTTTCCACACGCTTCTTGCGACCCTGTTGACTATTTTGAATGAAACGCTTGATTGTTCGATGATCACGCTTCAGAAGCTTTGCAATTTTAAGAGTGCTGCATCCCTCTGCAAGATATCTCACTATTTTTGACTTTTCTGAGCCTGTCAAGTCCTTCTTTTGACCCATTTTGCCAAAGGAAAGGAAGTTGCCTAATAATTATGCACACCTGATATAGGGTGTTGATGTCATTAGACCACACCCCTTCTCATTACAGAGATGCACATCACCTAATATGCTTAATTGGTAGTAGGCTTTCGAGCCTATACAGCTTGGAGTAAGACAATATGCATAAAGAGGATGATGTGGTCAAAATACTCATTTGCCTAATAATTCTGCACTCCCTGTATATATGTATATATATATGTATATAAGCACATACACACGAATATATATGTATACACACATAATAACACATAAATATATATGTATACACACATAATAACACATACATATATATTTATATAAGCATATACACACAAATATATATGTATACACACATAACACATACATATATATATGTATATAAGCACATACACACAAATATATATGTATACACACATAATAACACATATATATATATGTATATAAGCACATACACACAAATATATATGTATACACACATAATAACACATAAATATATATGTATATACACATAATAACACATAAATATATATGTATATACACATAATAACACACAAATATATATGTATATACACATAACACATAAATATATATGTATATACACATAATAACACATAAATATATATGTATATATATGTATATAAGCACATACACACGAATATATATGTATACACACATAATAACACATAAATATATATGTATAAACACATAATAACACATAAATATATATGTATATACACATAATAACACATAAATATATATGTATATACATATAATAACACATAAATATATATGTATATACACATAATAACACACAAATATATATGTATATACACATAATAACACATAAATATATATGTATATACACATAATAACACATAAATATATATGTATACACACATAAATATATATGTATATATATGTATATAAGCACATACACACGAATATATATGTATACACACATAATAACACATAAATATATATGTATACACACATAATAACACATAAATATATATGTATATACACATAGTAACACATAAATATATATGTATATACACATAGTAACATATAAATATATATGTATATACACATAGTAACACATAAATATATATGTATATACACATAGTAACATATAAATATATATGTATATACACATAGTAGCACATAAATATATATGTATATACACATACTAACACATACATATATATGTATATACACATAATAACACATAAATATATATGTATACACACAAATATATATGTATACACACATAATAACACATAAATATATATGTATACACACATAATAACACATACATATATATGTATATAAGCATATAGACACAAATATATATGTATACACACATAATAACACATAAATATATATGTATGTAAGCATATACATATATATTTACAGAAATAACACAGCTCCCATATTTAAAGCCACTTTTCAGCCCACACCCGGCAACTTTAGCCCCCAAAAACTGCATAGTGCAGTTTTTTTTAGTGCCCCAACTGTCCCGAAATTTAAGTATATTTTAGTTTTTTATTAAAGAAATTTATCTTTTTTTTTTTTTTTTTACTATTTACTATTAACTGTGTATTAATTGCTACCGCAAGCTCGCGGTTAGCAATAACCAACCACTTGTAATGGCTGGTTATTTATTGTATAAGAGAGGACCTGGTGAAGACAGATAGGCGTCAGATTCCTCATAGTGAATTTAGCATGATGAAGAACAACAAACTCACCTCTCCAGCACCAGCATTCAGGACGGCATTAATAAAGGACATTATAGCGGTTTTCAGATTCACTTCATCACGGTATCTTCCCATACTTCTGTCTAATTCATTCAGCAGTGTCTGTGACAGGAAAAGAGTCATGAAAATGATTTGTTAGGAGTTTTTGAACCATGGTTTTGAGCAAATTATTCGCATAAAAAAATAATTCAAAAACAATAAATATTTATTTACAAAACTATTCACTACAAAATCATTTAAAGGTCAAAATTAAGCTTTCATGATTCAGAGAGGGCATGCGATTTTAAACAAATTTCCAATTTACTATCATCAAATGTGCTTTGTTCTCTTTGTATTCTTTGTTGAAAGCTAAACCTAGGTAGGCTCATGTACTAATTTCGAGAGAAAAAAAACTTGAAGGCCGCCTCTTATCTCAATGAATTTTGAAAGTTTTTCCCAGTGTGACAGTGCTAGTTCAGGTGTGCCCTATAGATAACATTGTGCTCACAAGTATGTGAAAAGAACTGAGATAAGGGACAGTCTGCAGAGGCTTATGTACAAGGTGATCACAGGGGTAAAAAGTGTATTAATATAACAGTGTTGGTTATGCTAAACTAGGGTATGGGCAATAAAGGGATTATCTATTAAAAAAAATTATTCTGGAGTAGACTGTCCCTTTAAGCTTTTTCATCTAGTATTATATGAAAATATCTATCAAATTTATCAAACATCTTGCAATTCTTTTGCACTGTCCATTTGTTATAGATGTGAGTTGCTCTTTATTATAGTCAATAGCGCTGCATGATTTTTTGGTGTATTGGATAAATTGTACTGTGAAGGGGACAGGGATTACCAAACCCTCTTTTAAAACATTACAAAATAAATAAACTAATTAAAACAGAATAAAAACTCCATAAAACAGCCCTCTCTAACATATGAAAAAAGACAATTTAAAAAAGGCAACCCCATTGGGTTTGATAGAGCGAGACACAACCGCAAGGTTAGATAATTCACAGGAGCAATATAATCTTTATGAATAACGCACGCTGGGCTGAGGTCTAGGTAAAAAATCCTGTCCGTACCTCTAGAACTCCCTGCAACACCCAATGCCAACCACTGGAGGTGCATTTTCCTCTTTCCAGTGAGACTAATTTAACCTAATAAACAGACCATAACAAATGTAGCCACTAATCAGCAAGCGCTACCCAAGTTGCTGAACCAAAAATGGTCTGGATCCTAAGCTTTCTTTACTTCTTTTCAAATTAAGATACCAAGAGAATGAAGAAAAATTGAGGCGTAAATTAGAACGTTGCTTAAAATTCGCTGCTCTATATGAATCACGAAAGAAAAAAATTGGGTTTAATATCCTTTTAAGGAAGACCAGTTCCTTATTCTCACCATTAATGGTCACTGCTGCAGCTTGTGTTGTCAAAGGACCTTCAACATTATAAATGTAATTAGTGCAATAACTGGGGAAATAGGAAATACATCATGTTGCACTTTATTCTCAGTTGTAAATATAAAAATAACCAGTGGAAAATCATCACTTTAGAACGATCAATGAGCTCTTACAACTTCAGTCATTTTACAACAGTCTGTATTTCATTCTTGCAGATTTCCAAAAGAGTAAAATTATAGGAACACATAATAAATCAGGAGATCTGCATTTCATATATATATATATATATATATATATATATATACTGTATATAATTTATTTTATGTAATGTCATGACCTTATTAAAAATGGTAAAGATATAGTTTATGTATTTCAAGGTTGTCATGGAACATGCTTTAATATTCACCAAAAAGCCTGGAATTAAAGGGATGCCAAAATCAAAATTAAACTTTAAAGATTCAGATACAGCAGTTTTAAGAGTCTTTTAAAATGATAAAATGTACTTTGTTGTCTTGATATCCATTATTAAAAAGCATACCTACAGCAGTTTTAAGAGACTTTTAAAATGATAAAATGTACTTTGTTGTCTTGATATCCATTATTAAAAAGCATACCTACAGCAGTTTTAAGAGACTTTTAAAATGATAAAATGTACTTTGTTGTCTTGATATCCTTTATTAAAAAGCATACGTACATAACCCCAGGAGCAGCAGTGCACTACTTGGAACTAACTGGTGATTGGTGTCTACACGCATATGCTTACAGCCATTTGCTCTGATGTGTTCAGCTAGGTCCCAGTAAGTTTACAGGAGATCCCTTAATTGTGACTTTCATAGTTAACTATTGCTATCTGTTTCCATCCTCACCACTGCTCACCCATCTGAATGCATCTTTTAGGTTGTCAGGATGGGGAGATTGTGCACTGTTTTTCCATTGCTAAATTATCGTTTTGCAACTTTTATAGGTATTTTTTTTAAAAACATTTTTTACCTATTATAGATATAAACATAGGGGGCAACCTTATGAAACTGTGTATACTGTGATAGTATGATAAATTATTCACATGAATCAAATGGATTAAATAGTGAATAGTAATTAAGACTGTATGGCAGATGTGAATGCGCGTAAGTATTTTTATATACTTGCCACTTGCTGCCGGACTATTTTTATCTACTACTCTTGTTCATTATCGTCTACATCTCCATCTGTGGATTCTGGGGAGTTCCAGATCACTTGTTCTAAGTCTGCTGGTTGACTGTATTAAACCCAGCATGCCTAGTTTGCACTAGGGAAGGTGCTCTACTAAATGTGAGTGCAATATATATCATCATTTTTGATTTTGCCTGTACAAACAATGCTAGGCCATATAGGCACTTTTGTGTTCTATATCATTACCTGCAGATTACTGAATATCCACCGGAGGCCACTCTTCTGGGTGACTGTTAACTGATCCCAGACTGCTTCATCTGCACCACTAGGGGTGCCTTACTAAATGTGAGTGTATCTACCTGATACCTTTTTTATATTTGTTATCAAACAATATTGGGCCATGTGGCGCTTCTGTGTTCTTATATTATCTACAGATTTTTTACCTATTGTTTCTTACAGCACTATTTCCATTTTGGCATGAACTGAAAACAAAATGGCGACTACAACCCCGCTGCCTTGCTGCTTTGTTTCTTCCTAAGAGAACCTTAAACAAGATTGTGCCTTTATGGATGGGTTTTTATAGGGGAAGCACTTCCATGCACGCAAAGTGCCTGTGCGTACATTAGTGAACTCACAGTCAGCTTACAAGCTCTATAATGTAGGCGCAGGCACTTTGAAAGGCACTCTTGTTACATTTTTTGCCGCAGCTATCTCAAATGCCATGAAATATAAATATAATAATGGTATATTCTGAATTTTCTGGGCCTGATGAAAAAAAACAATATATTATTTCTTTGTGTGGGTCACTAACTGAAATCTAATTAACAATGTTTAAATGTAAATAGCAAGACAAGCTCAATATTGGTGCGATATTGAATCAATTTCGATACGCATTTGTTTACTCCTCTCCCGTTTTGTCTAGTAATGTATTAGGCTGTTAGTGATTCAGGATGGCCTCAGTAGGGAAGGAAGCCTAGGATACAAATATATGGTGTTGCTCACGGCTTTATTGACACTAAAACACTTTTTTTGTCAATATTTAAACAATGAATATAATTTAAAATATACCTATATATCTGCATATTCTTGTCAGGCTTATCTTTTACTTAACATTTCATTATAACCAGCATTTATTTAGTACCTTATGTTCATTTAGTGAAGTAAACGTCTGTAAGTATATAACACAGTCAAATCTGAGCAGGTTATTCACACCCATATGCAAATGACATAAAAACTATTTCTGGATCCATAATATATTTAATACAGTGATTCTATAGATGGAAGAAAAAAATAATCCTGAGTAGTGCTATTTTTTTTAACCATAATTAGGGACAATTTTCTTAATTAAAAAATGTAATATCCCTAACACACGAAATAAAGGAAAAAACTGCGCGTGGCTGACTACGTTCATTTTTGTTCAGTTACTAAAACGTTAATTACATGTTATATTTCTACATAGAACTTTAAGCTACAAAATAAAATTACCGGATTATTGCACCTTCTACTCACAGTCAGTAACTTTATTATAGTATAATTTGTAGGTGAATAACCTTACCCAGCACCTGCTGGTTCACTCGTGCCAATTACTGACGGCCAGCTGCTTACATCTTGAGAATGTTTGGCATGAAACCAAACGTAACATTTTCACATTGTTACACTGACTTTCATAGGTCACCTGACACTTGCATCGCCCAATGGCAAATTATGCAGCAAATTTTGTTCCAATTTATAGTTTGTTTCTTGTTAGTAAACTGACTGTAAACACGGATATCGCTATCCCAAAGCTTAAAGCGACATTATACTAACAATTTAAAGGGATAGAAAGGTCACAAATGGAATGTGCAAGAGTACATTTCAAATCAATTCTAAATAGCAGTATGTTTGCATTACACTTCCATTAACAAAAATGCCTCCAGTGAAAGTCATTACTGTTTTTCAGTGTCATACGCATATATTCTGTAAGGGCCGGGCACCAGTATTCAAGCACTGCACCTTCTCAGAGAGTCAGCATTGGAATGTATGACACAAATTAAGTCTCCACAGATACAATACACATTATTACAAGCTCACTGATATCTAATACTGGTGCACAAGCGCTTTAGATATGTGCGTATGCCACTGGAAAACCGTAATTACTTTCACTAAAAGCCTTTTTGTTAATGGAAGTATTGTAACGGTACCAACCGGATACCAAGGGTTAACACCAGGGAACAATGTCCTACATAGGGAATCAGCAGTTCACAACCCAGCCAGTTGTCAGGTTTAAACAGAATGACTTTTATTAAGGCTCATATGCCCAGTATTTATGCAGGTCTGACCCCCCCCAGAAGGGAGGTTGAAAGAATGTTGTACATTGAATGGAGGGAACACGCCCTTTTACATGATACAATAGAATACCTTGCTCAAGCTGATAACAATTTAAACACAGACACACACTTGGCTTTCCTTATCATCTAGGGTCTGCTCTCTGAGGTTGATTAAACAATGGACTGTGTATCAATAACATTAATGACAGTGCACAATAGCTGAGGCTAAAGCTGAACACAGTTAACTCTTTCAGTGCTGACAGAAGGGTCTGTCACATCTACATAGCACAATATACAGCCTATAGACAACCTTTCTTATGTTATAGTCCAGAAGTGGCTAGGTTTGCCACAATGCTCCCCCAGAACCAAGCCGGCATACACAGTCTGATCCCAACGGATCGGCTTGGGGATGTCCGGGGCAACAACTTTCGGCTCAAGTAAGCTACGGGGTGTTCTCCGCCATCTGCTCCAACTTGGCTCAGTACTGCCCCCACCCCAAACATGGAAGCGTCTCTTCCCGGAGGGACTGGGCTTGGGTAGTCACAGGGTTAACATCAGCGGGATCCATGGGAGCATAGGCAGAAACAAGGGGGGCCAAGTCATTTCCAAGGAGAACATCAGCAGGTAAGTCCTTCTTGACCCCCACATTCACAAGTCTAGCGCCCACTCCCCAATCCAAATGTACCCTGGCAACAGGTAGGCGGAACACAGTGCCCCCTGCTACCCTCACAGCCACAGTGTCTCCAGTGTGCTGTTTCTCAGGCACCAAGTTCTCTTGAAGCAAGGTCATGGTAGCACCAGTATCCCGTAGACAACTGACCTCCTTCCCATTCACTTTAACCCGTTGCCGGTTATTCCGGTGGGCAGCTTGCACGGGGTCTGCTTCATGTAGGCTGCCCCAGCATTCTGGCGCCTCTACGTAGCGGGCCACAGGCTGAGGATTATGTGGGATTCCGCCAGCGGGTCTTCTCCAGGACTGTGCTTGATTCGCTGCGTTTAGGGGACACTCTGGTCTTTTGTGCCCTAGTTGCTTACATCCAAAGCACCGAATAGGTTGTGAGTAGCCCCGCGAATTGAACCGGGCTCTCTGAGGGTAGTTCGTGGCCGGAGGCCGTGTGGTATAGCGGTGCGCCGGGGGTTGGTAACTGGCAGCTGCTGGGGTGACTGGGGGTCTGTACTCCACTCTAGCAGTGGGCAATCGGTATACTGCTCCCCCTGCCCCTCGTACTGCCACGGATCCGCCAGTGGGTGCTGTATCCGGCACCAAATGGGGAGCTATCAGGGTTAAAGTAGCTCCCGAATCCCGAAGTCCCTGGACCGACATCACCTCATGCAGAATTCCCAGGGGTTCCTCGGCTTGGGTGCTCAACACCTCATGAGCGGCTGGCTCTGTTTGGTAATGGTGAGCAGCCGCCCTTGGGGCCAGGTTCTGTCTGACCTGGTTCCAAGCTTGTATGCTCCGATTTTGGGTGCACTCACGTGCCATATGTCCCCACTGCTTGCAGGTGTGGCATTGTATATTAGCCCGTCCGTTGTTAGGCTGTAGTCCATGGTGCCTCCTGGCATCAAAATGCTGGTCTGCTAATCTGGCTGCTTCGGTTAAGGTGAGGGGTTTTCGATCTCTCACCCATTCTTGGGCTTCTGGGGACAAGCCGTTAAAGAATTGCTCCAACAGCATCAGTTGTCGCAATTCTTCCATGGTGGTAGCTTGGCTGGCCTGTATCCACCCCTGAGATGCTTGATCCAGCTTGTGGGCCCACTCTGCATGGGAATCTCTTTCTGGCTTGCGCAGGCCTCTAAACTTGCGCCGGTATGCCTCTGAGGTAATGGCATATCTTTCCAAGATCGCTCTCTTCACTTTAGCGTAATCCTTGCTGTCCTCCCTGGGTACAGCGCGATACGCTTCCGCTGCCCTACCGGCTAGCTTGCCTGCTAGCACCGGCACCCATACGGACTGCTCCAAATCATGTAACTCGCACAGTCTCTCAAAATCCTGTAAATACCCATCAATCTCATCCTTCTCCTCACAAAACATTTTAAATGCATGGTATGGGATTTTGGGTCTTACTGGGTTGCTGAGTGCGTCCAAAATGGATTCTGCTCGGGAGGATGCATTCCGCGGACTGTGTGCCATCACGTACTCCTGGGGTAAAAATTCCAGCCTGGTCCTCATTTCCCTCTGGTATAGGGTCTCCTCCATGGCTGCTGGAGGCGTAGCGCTGCGAGCTCTGTCTCCCTCCATCAGCTCAGCAATTAATATAGCCTTGGGTTTGCTGCTGCCTATCTTTCCCCTGGCTTCTAGCAGTTCCTTTTACGTTTGTCTCTTTAGCTTAGAATAATCCATCTCCATTCACTTCGGTCCCTGGTACTCCTTCCATCTTAGTCAGTATTGTAGTAATCCCCCTCTTCCTGAGGTTACTGGCTTGTGTAGTTGCTCTTCTGGGCGATAAGGTTCATCCCGTCGCTTGCCACCAATTGTAACGGTACCAACCGGATACCAAGGGTTAACACCAGGGAACAATGTCCTACATAGGGAATCAGCAGTTCACAACCCAGCCAGTTGTCAGGTTTAAACAGAATGACTTTTATTAAGGCTCATATGCCCAGTATTTATGCAGGTCTGACCCCCCCCAGAAGGGGGGTTGAAAGAATGTTGTACATTGAATGGAGGGAACACGCCCTTTTACATGATACAATAGAATACCTTGCTCAAGCTGATAACAATTTAAACACAGACACACACTTGGCTTTCCTTATCATCTAGGGTCTGCTCTCTGAGGTTGATTAAACAATGGACTGTGTATCAATAACATTAATGACAGTGCACAATAGCTGAGGCTAAAGCTGAACACAGTTAACTCTTTCAGTGCTGACAGAAGGGTCTGTCACATCTACATAGCACAATATACAGCCTATAGACAACCTTTCTTATGTTATAGTCCAGAAGTGGCTAGGTTTGCCACAGAAGTATACTGCAAAACTTATTCTATTTAACCCCTTGTGCCAATTGGACGTGAGTCACACAGTACCTTGCTCAGCATACTATGTTGATGTAGTACCTATGTCCAAAACATTTAGCGCATGCAGCAATCCCTGTTAGCTTAGACAGCGGAGATTGGAGCTGGGGCAGCAGGCATTTGCCTTCATATATTAAGGGAGCACAGATTGTGATCCCTTACTATATGAAGCCAGATCACTGATATAGAAAGTGATACAGGCAGTGTCACTACCTGTATCTGGTTCAATGGTGCAATGGGAGGTTTAAAAGGAAAGGAGGGAGGTGGGTGTGCAGTCCATCGCCAGGGGGGAGTAGGAAGCTAACTGATTAACCCATACACTATAGGGAATTTTAGATGTGTGGGCAGAGCTGCAATTAGCGGCCTTCTAATTACCAAAAATCATTGGCAAAGCCATGCATGTCTGCTGTTAGAGAGAGAAGCTTTAACAACAAATTGTCTTATAATTGCAGTAACTGTGTGAAATAATTACATTGTGAAAACGTAATCATTTTTTAATATGATCGTATTTGACGACCAAATAGTGGCATCAAATATACCAAAATGGGCCTAGATCAATACCTTTGGTTGTCTACTTAAATATATATATAGTTTTCATGGTTAAATAAAAAAGCAAAGGATATTTTTCTGTTTAAATGGAGTGAGAGCAAAAATGCTAAAAATTCTCTGGTACTTTAAGCAAGTTTTTCTCTGAAAATCCCAGTAGTGACGGGGTTAACATTTAAATGTACCCATGCACATTTCAACTTTGACCTTTCTATGCCTTTATGTCTCCATGAAATCGTCAATAGATAAAAATACATTTGCACTGCACTTGTAATATTTATTGTGCATGTTCTCCTGTTATTTAGCCTTTCAAATTGTAGACTGGAGTGCCAATTTTAGAAGCTGCACAATGATTAGTTGATATTTATCTGTCCCTAATTGGCTGGCCACAACAAAAGATTAAACATAGACAATATACAAGAGGCCTTTCAAGTTCTGTGTCCTAGGACTACAAACCAATCCAATTTGAGCTTACAAAATGCATTTGAATGAGATTTTTAACTATTAAATGTAAGAGCATATTATAGATGAAAATAAATCAGCTAAAAGCGATAATGTAGCACATTTTGGGGGGACACAGTCCTAAAGAAATGAGCATATTTTACAGTTTTGAAAGAAAAGTTAATAGTTGAAACAGGAATCATGCTTAAAGTGAATGTAAAGTCAAGCTAACTGTGTTACGGTAGTTGAATAATTGCATAAAATAAGCCTAAGTTTCATTCATGGATTTGTCAATCAACGCTTACTTAGCAGTTATAATACTTTATAAATGATATATGTATTAACGCAGTTCGTCCACCCGCATTATTCAAATTTTTCGTCATTCATGACGATTTATACAATTTCCAATCAATGCTGCCCCCCGGGGTGTTCAACCACCTTTACAAATATGCCCATTGTATAATGTACAATATAATTAGCGCATGCGGATCAAAATACTGATTTGTTTTCTGTGTATATGTGCGTTCATGAGCCGCGCATGTTCTGTTACAGCCAGCACGATGTATACAGTGAAGTGAAGAGACTGAAGTTTAGGCAGAAACTGGCGCATGCGCATATACATTTATTCACGGAAGTGCGCTTTATAGCTACGTATAGAGCGGGTAGGACACACATTGAAAAAGCAGGAAGTTTTGGATGGGAGGAGTTGGCGACGAAACAGTACAGATTTTTAAACTTGTATAAAATAATAATACATCTTTTTTTTTTTTTTTTTAAACTTAGCGACAATGTTAACTGAGACTTAATATAAGCGTAGCATAGATCCAGAATGGTTAACATTACCTTCACTTTAAACATTAATGAATGACATAATTTACACCCTTTCTTAAAGAATAGTTAAACCACTGGTTTTCAAACCAGGCCTCAGGCCTCCCCAACAGGCCAGGTTTTCATAATTACCTTGGGTGAGAGCAGGTAAAATAACCATGTTTAGTAATCAGCTGATTATTTTACCTGTGCTCTAGTTCAGATATCCTCAAAATGTGGCCTGTTAGGGAGTCAGAGGACAGGTTTGAAAACCAGTGGGTTAAAGTAATTAAAAGTCAAATTATTTGTGCAGACATTATCATCAAGCACAATTTACCCTTGTCTATCTTAATCTATTAGAACCAGCTCTAGCTCCAGTCAGTTTCTCGCCCCTGCTCAGTAGAGGACTTGTACTGCAGAAAGCATGTGACAGTAGAACTTAAGTTTTATAATGTTAGCTCCGTTATCTCATTAAAGGCAGAGGCTACATTTTGCAACAAAACAATCAAAATTTTTGGTTTTTAATTTATTTTTTACAAAAAATGTATTAACTTTTTTCCACTAAAGGTGCACTGATTCATATCCTTTTAACATATCTCAGTTCTCACAATGTAAATTGTGTTTTGGCAAATTGGTGAGATTTCTAACATTGAAACTATGTAGCCACCTCAATCATGCGAAACTGTAATATCCCTCTGTACAAAATAGGTTTTACTTACATTATTTCATTATGTACAGCAAGAAATTACAGTTTTGTTGATTGAAGTGGCTCAGTATTTTCAATGTTGGAAATCTCCTCACTTTACCAAAACACAAATTTTCAGCATAATATACATAAAGTATATGTCATACACACCTGCTCATTATACCGACAACGCCCCAACTCAAATATATAAATAATTCATTTACAAAGTATCTATATTATTTTGGAAGAGAAATGGTTAATTTCACACATGAAAATGATTACTGTTATTTCACATTGTACAAAAGTATTAATGTAAACACCTGTGATATAACGGATAGACCTGATGAAAAGCTATTGTTTTACAGGTACAAATCCAGAATTACAAAATTCAAATTTATTCTGAAATATAAATATATAATTACTATTTTTCCCTGCCATAATTCCCGATCTTTTCTGCCTGTGTCTTTGATCTGTTTTTGTGTCTTAAAACAAAAATGACCTTTCTGATTACAGTATCGTACTATTGTTATGTTAATATTCTTATATAAATGTATTAAAATGATATAAAATTACCTTAAGGCTACATGTATATGCTGTAATATGATATGAAATATTACCTAAATGACATAAGATGTTGTTTACACCATTCCAAATCCAAATCTTATTTTAAAGATGTAAATATTCCAAAATCCAAACATTGTCCAGTCCCAAACAGTTTGGATAAAGGGGTTTCAACCTGTAGTTATTTACATTTGTTTAATGTGAAACAGGTAGGTTTCTGGAAACCTCATAATGGGAAACACAGTTTACTTTGTAATCGGATAATATGTACACAAACTATATTTATGTTCAAGTGTAGAAACTTTACTCTCAACTTGTAATACAGGACCAAAGTTGTGCTATACTCATGGTATCAATTTCACTTGAACGCTATCACAAATATCTTACGCAAAATAATAACTTGTAGTCTACGCCATACTTACATGCAGCACATTACAGAATTTTCTTTTTGCACTTGAATGTCTACCACTAAACAGTATATGTCCCTACACACAACAGCCTAACTTTCCAGCACAAGGGAAGGGAAGATTCCACAGTCCAAGGACCCCCTTGTGCTACCAGGATAGGAACTAAGTGATGGATTTAAATCCCACACCCATATATAACACATATGTTTCTGGACAATTAATTTTCAGCTACAGGAACTATAAAGGAGCATGAGCTTGCTTGGGTCGAAGAAGCTCGGAGCCATAGGCAAGAGCTGTACAGTTACATCATACTGCAGGCGATCTGTCTTTATATATGGATCATAATTGTTAAGAAGGAAAAAACCCACATGGCATCATTATGCAATTATTGAAGCCACATTTAAATATCTCCAGAATGCTTTGCTTCCTGCTGTCAGTGAAACAGATGTACTTTTCCAATTGTATCTGGTTCATTATAAACTTGGCTGGTACCCAAGGAGTATGCAGTCCTGAATTGACTATGCAAGATAAAGGAAAACTGCTAGCCTTTGTTCTGAAAAAGGTAATTTTATTAAATACTATTTATATAATAATGTGTCCCATGTTCATTGTGTGACTGTAATACCCATCAATGAGCTTAGACAACCTAATAATATGCATCCTCTTTTATCCATCAAATTATTTATATATCTCACAGGAAAGTCTATTACTTTGTGCAGGCAACAAAACTCAGAAGAACATACAATGAGCGCAATAATATTAAACTTGGCAACAGTTAATAATTGTTTGTTGAAAGTGGATCTGCTGTGTGTTAAGGCGTTATTGTAATATGGACTGGGTCATGCATTGCGTTAATCTCAGTGGGATTAACCGTAACTACAGTGAGACATTGTTATATTTAGGGATAATTGTGGTGAAGATCAGGTCTGGGCTATGGTTAATTGATGCAGGATTGGGTTAGGGATAAATAATATAGGTGCTCTTGAGGTAAAGGCGAATTGCTGTTTGGGGCATCTGAAAGGGAACAATAGGGTTAACTAAAATGGATTAGGTCACTGTTTATTTTTTATTGCTGTTGGTAACTAAATTTGTTATAGAGGATCTTTTTTTTTTTGTCCTCCAAATTGAGTTTTACCTGACATATAAGTCAAATAAATCAGTTCCATTGGTGCTTTTAGATGTTAGAAAAATGGGTGTGCAGGAGCATTGCCAGATACCAAACATTATTATAGTGAAAGTCAAAGGATATTGCTGCTGCTATAGTGGCTCCCATTAAGAGTAATAGCTGTGAATATTTATTGTTAGATGCTGCAGGTACTGAGCACCTTGATAAGCTGCTATTGATGACTGTCACTGTGATGTGCCTATGACACTATCTCTACCACTAATACTATCTTAAGCTATACAACAAACATTCACTAATACATAAAAAAATACAACAGTATCACTGTTACAGAGTATATTTATATATATATATATATGTATAAATATATATATATATATATATATATATATATATATATATATCTGTGTGTGTTATAGTCAACATACTGCTATCCTTTGCACATACTGATGATGTTTTTTTTTCGAATTAAACTTGGCAGAGTAGCTGAACAGCAGTCCAACAAAAGGAGAAAGTCTCTATAGATACAGTGCGAACTATAACTAACTTAAATAACATAATGCTATGCCAAAAAGTAAGATTGAGGCAAACCAGTACATATTTAGTTCAACAGGACAAATCTTTGTTACTAATATACAACTTGGTAGATTCTTAATTTTCTTTCTCCTACCGTAAAATTAACATTAATACAATAATCTAAAAAACCCTTCTTGTAATCAGACATATAATTAAAATAATCAGTGTCAAAGAAACTAGGCTTGTTAACGTTCAAATAAATACACATTATGAAAATTACTACAGGAAACTACAGAACTCCATGAACAGTATTAAAGTGATGGTAAATCCTAGTGTTTGTGAAATGCTAGGATTTACCATTGGAACAAATAAAGGGTACTTTCAGTCATGAAGTATAAAATACTTCATGTTGAAAGTGCCTTTATTTGTTTGAAGCGTTCGCCGCACTGAGCTCCTCAGGCAACCCACGGCAGAATGCTATGTTGCTATGAGATGACATTTGCACATCTTAGCCAATAGCCGTGCACACTATCTGGCTTGGCGACAGGAGATCAGTGTGGTGAACGCTTCAAATAAATAAAGGAACTTTCAGCATGAAGTATTTTATACTTCATGACTGAAGCCATGAGATGTGATATATAATACCAGGAAGGGTACTAGAATCTGTATTAGTGCTAGCAGGTATGTGTGCTCATTTGTTACACTTAAGGTTAGCAGTGAGTAGTCAGGTAAGGGGAAGCCATAAAATGTGATAAATAATTACAGGGAAGGTAGAATCTGTATTAGTGCTAGCAGGTATGTGTGCTTATCTGTTACACTGAAGGTTAGCAGTGTGTAGTCAGTTAAGGGGAAGCCATGAGATGTGATATATAATACCAGGGAAGGTAGAATCTGTATTAGTGCTAGCAGAAATGTGTGCTCATCTGTTACAATGAAGGTTAGCAGTGTGTAGTCAGGTAAGGGGAAGCCATGAGATGTATTATATAATACCAGGGAAGATAGAGGAATTATATATATCACATCTCATGGCTTACCCTTACCTGACTACACACTGCTAACCTTCAGTGTAACAGATGAGTACACATACCTGATAGCACTAATACAGATTCTACCCTCCCTGGTATTATATATCCCATCTCATGGCTTCCCCTTAACTTACACCTTACTACACACTGCTAACCTTCAGTGTAACAGATGAGCACACACACCTGATAGTACTAATACAGATTCTACCCTCCCTGGTATTATATATCACATCTCATGTCTTCCCCTTACCTGACACTGACTACACACTACTAACTTTCAGTGTAACAGATTAGCACACACACCTGATAGCACTTATACAGGTTAAACCTTCCCTGGTATTATATATTACGTATCATGGCTTCCCCTTACCTGACACCTAACTACACACTGCTAACCTTCAGTGTAACAGATAAGCACACATACCTGCTAGCACTAATACAGATTCTACCCTCCCTGGTATTATATATCACATTTTATGGCTTCCCCTTACCTGACTACACACTGCTAACCTTCAGTGTAACAGATGAGCACACATACCTGCTAGCACTAATACAGATTCTACCATCCCTGGTATTATATTATATATCACATCTCATCGCTTCCCCTTACCTGACTACACACTGCTAACCTTCAGTGTAACAGATGAGCATATATACCTGCTAGCATTAATACAGAATATACCCTCCCTGGTATTATATATATTACATCTCATGGCTTCCCCTTACCTAACAAATGTCTACACACTGCTAACCTTCAGTGTAACAGAAGATTACAGGTAAAGTAGACTACAGAAAAAGATCATATTGTAAGCAAGAGACCAGGAATCAGGGGAGGACTGGACCGGGGGGCAATTGCCCCCCGGGACTCTCTGAATCAGTTGAAAATGGGCCGCCGCCGCACCACCTTATTAGGACGGCGCTTCCGTGAGTGACTGAGCAGGGAGCAGTACTTGCATACAGCGGCTGTGAGACTGAGCATCAACTTAATAAGAGAGAGATGGACATTCGACAAGTGCTGGCTGGCTGCTGTTGATTGATCCGGCCAGTATATTTTGGTGTCTATATATGTGTGTGTGTTGTGTGGATTTTTTTTTCATGATAGAGCATGGAATTTAACTTTCATGGAACTGAATATGTATAAGAGTTTGCAATGCTGATTGGTGCCTGCACACGTTTGTCTCTTGTGATTGGCTTAATAGATGTGATCAGCTAGCTGCCAGTAGTGCAATGATGTTCCTTCAGCAAAGGGAAACAAGAGAATGAAGCAATTTTGATAATAGACCTTAATTGGACATTTGGGGTTTCCTGTCCTTTTAATGGTCCTTTAGTAATTCATATATTTACACTAACTATATGATTATCTGGAACATATTTTGTCTTTCAAATAAGGAGAGGCAATAGACATAACTTTAAAATTTGTCAGAAAAAGAAAATCTACTACTCATTTGGAGTGCTATTTTATTGTCTTGTTATCATGTATTTGTTTATTATGCAAATCTGCTGTATTGACTGGTCCTTTAAGTATGCATATGTGGGGGGGGGGGGGGATTGAAGAAACAGGCCTTGGGGCAGCAGAGAGGGTAAATCTGGCCCTAACGGGCATCTTTACTTTGAATTTTGTAGTGATTTATTGACGGGAAGTAGGTGGGCGGGTGCGGGAAGGAGGCGGGCAGAGGGTCAAGTTGCTGCACCATGGGCCTCTGGGTTGTACTTGCCCCCTGGGCCAAAACTTGCCAGTCAGCCCCTGCTAGGAATGATTCATGGTGGAAGTACTGCACTGCACACAATAATACTCAAATAAATACAGATTCAATTGAACAAAAGGCAGACTTAAAAGGCATAAAATGGGACTGTTCTGGGAAATACGGGTGAGATGGCAACTAAGTATTGTGCAGCAGTATATTTATATATATAACATGCTTATTAGCAGGGCCGGCTCAAAACATTGTGCTGCCTGGGTGCAAAAAATAAATGACGCCCCTCAATGTTTAGCACAGTACAGCCGAAACCCAACCAGAGTAAGTTTTCTCAGATACTAAAGATCAGTAGATAAACATTTTACATGAGAATATTCAGATGGGAATCATGTAAGATTCATTTAAAACTATTATGCAGAATACGCTCTCCCTGTGTGCTACCCCTGACTGTCAAGTGCTTCCTGGGTATTGTGGTCCAACCAGGTCCAATTAAACAGCTGGCCCTGCTTATTTGTTTCTTTTAAGTAAATCCTTACTTGTTAAGGAGAAAATTGTAACTCACAGAATGATCTGGAGACCAACCAGTCAGCGCTTAAAGGCACAGTCTACAATATAATTTTTATTGTTTTAAAATATAAATAATCCTTTTATTACCCATTCCCCCGTTTTGCATAACCAACACTGTTATATTAATACACGTTTTACCTCTGTGATAACCTTGTATCTAAGTCTCTTATAACAGCCCCCTGATCACATGACTTTTTATGTATTATCTATTGACTTGCATTTAGTACTGTGTTGTGCTAAATCTTAAATAACTTCTCGGGCGTGAACACATTGTTATTTATATGGCCATACAAAAGCATGTGATTAAGAGGCTGTCAATAGAGCCTTTGAAACAGGCAGACATTTAGAGGTTTAGAGGTTATAAAGTATATTAATCTAACAATGTTGGTTGTGCAAAGCTTGGGAATGTGTAGTAAAGGCATTGGGGCCCATTTATCAAGCTCTGTATGTAGCTTGAAGGGCCGTGTTTCTGGCGAGCCTTCAGACTCGCCAGAAAAACCAGTTATGAAGCAGCGGTCTAAAGACCGCTGCTCCATAACCTGTCCGCCTGCTCTGAGGAGGCGGACAGAGATCGTGGGAAATCAACCCGATCGAATACGATCAGGTTGATTGACACCCCTGCTAGCGGCCGATTGGCCGTGAGTCTGCAGGGGGAGTCGTTGCACCAGCGGTTCACAATAGCTGCTGGTGCAATGCTGAATGCGGAGAGCATATTGCTCTCCACATTCAGCGATCTCTGTCGGACATGATCCGCGGACAGACATTTCATAAATAGGCCCCTTTATCTATATTTTTAAACAATAACAATTTTAGTGTAGACTTTCCCTTTTAAAGATCAACAAGCTGACCTGAATGCACATTTTGGGCACATCTATTTAAAAGGATTATTTTTATAATTGTTTTGAACATAATTTATAAAATGTTGCCTTTTAATAATATTAGCAAATTGTGTACAAAATATGTTTTCTTGTATTAACGCACCATAAAGAAATGCGAACAGGAGTATAGATCCGACATTGCCCAGACATACAGTCCACTGCTGGACATAATATAAACCTGAGTCTGTTGCTTGAGAGGTTTAATGTAAGACAGGGTGACATTCCACAACGTTTTCTTGCAAGGTTTGCTAGGTTTGGTTATTGTCATTTTCTGTTCCCAGACAGGAAACTAAACGATGAACACACAGCTCTGTCCTTTATTAAGGATAAATGTAGACAATTGCTAGAAACGGATATATCTATTTATCATATGTAATTAATGATGTGATTTTGACTGGCACAACACAGACTTCTTACACAATATTCATATCTAGAAATGGAGCTGCAACAGATAGGTTTCATTTGTACACTAGTTGAAAATGATGGAATAATGAGCAGAGTTTTAATTATGCTGTGTATTAATTTATATATATATATATATATATATATATATATATATATACAGTATATGTGTGTGTGTGTGTGTGTGTCTGTGTTTTGTATAATAAACACTGTTATATTAATACACTTATTACCTCTGTGATTACCTTGTATCTAAGCCTCTGCAGACTTACATTTTAGCCAATCAGTGCTGACTCATAAAAAAACTCCACAGGAAAGAGCACAATTTTATATATATGGCATGCATGAACTAGCGCTGTCTAGCTGTGAAAAACTGTCACATTTTACTGAGATAAGAGATTAGCATATGAGTTTACCTAGGTTTAGCTTTCAACAAAGAATACAAAGAAAACAAAGTACATTTTATAAAAGTAATTTGGAAAGTTGTTTAAAAGTGCATGCGCTATCTTCATGAAAGTTTAATTTTGACTAGACTGTCCTTTTAAACATTGGTCAAAGTTGCAATCCTGGAATATGCCCATTCTTCTCCAGAAGACGTCCACTGGTTGGAGCATACACAGGTAAGCCAGCTTCTTATTTGCTCACTAGCTGTGTCCTTATCTGGAGTGGCACAGGAACACATATTTGACATATATGTAACCCGTTTGTAAGGGTCAAACAGATAGGAAATTAGTTTTAAAAAATACTGTAACAGGAAATGCACATTTGTACACAACAGGTCCTTGGGTGGAAGCTGAATTATTTGCATGCAACCAGGAAATTGTCTAAATTGCTAACAATCAGGTTCAGTATCATCTCACAGACCCAAAGGATTTGGAAGGTAACAGGAAATCAAGACCTGATTGATATCTGTAATGTGTAGTTTGCTGACCATGTACAAGGTCAGAGAAGGTTATTAAACCTAAGAGAAGCTTTTTCTAGTCTAGTCTTCTGAAAACTCTAGTTTGGGTCACATCATCAGAAGGAACATTTGACTTATTTGACATGTTCATTGTCTTATTAATATTCAGTAGTAGAGCTCAGACTGATGTACGTCAGGGAGTTTTGAGAAAATACCTTTATTTTTGGGCCTCTTTTTTCATAATAATGACAGCCCCCCTAAGTGCCCACCCTGTCGCTATACTGTGGTTTTCCCACAGCTGTATGTATTTGTGTTTGTATATGTGATACAGGAGAATGATTCAAGAAGAAGGTGTGGTGTAGTCATCCTGCCTTCTCTCAGAGATGCTTTATACATGGAATTAATCATGTTGTAAGCTATAAGCAGAATATAACACAGCACTTTGTGTCTATATAAAACCTGTGATCATAAGAATCACCATAAAATTGACACCGCGGGAGTCGACATAACTACAGAGCATCAGGAAGTGCTGTTCTCAGTTTTAAACCTTATTTTTAGGTCACTAATTTTGAGACAATGAAAAAAGCTAGTAAATGATTCAGACATCTTGATTAGGGCTTTGGATATATGCACTAACGTGAGACCTTAGTCACTGTAATGAACAGTTTTATAATGTCCAGCAATGGCATTTTAAGTGGGTGCTTGGAATTCACTAATGTAGCACACACAGTCATACATTTCCTAGGCAATGCTTACATGCCCTGTGCTATACCTAGGTCAAGGAGACAGGGGGATATGGGAAAAGGAAAAGGATTTATATAAGAAAACCAGGAATAAATATCAGTAACTGAGGACCCTATAAATACCAGTTATACCCTCTGCCCTTAACACAGAGTGTACTGACTACCACAGTTGGAGCTCTCATTTTTAAGATATAAAACTATCGGATTTACAGGCAGTGGAAGGACCAAATGGGACTGTAGCAATCTAAGGGTTAAGGCTGTAGTGAGTGAGATAGGAGTGAGGGCTGGGTAGTGAAGTACTGCAACATTGTTGCTAGTTTAGGGAGGAGCCCCAGCCTGACCTTAAAATGTGCTGACGTCAGTCTCCTTGCCCTCTTCTCCTGGATCCTGAAGCAGAGAAGTTTACCCTCCCTCCCTTCCCCTTTTTTCTGGCGGCTCGAAATTATAGTATCGCTATGGCATAGTTATGATTAGTCAATCTAAGCTCAGTAAGCCCATAGCTGTAGTATATGATTCTCCATTTACTGCTTTCCTCGGTCCGAGCGGCCTGGGGTGGTAGTTATCCTTACAGGCGGAGAAGTCTTGCACCCTGACTGCAGGAGGTCGTGGCCTTGTTGCGTGGGGAGAGGGTGAACGGGGGGAGCGGTGGCCAATCTAAAAGTGGGAGGGGCGGATAGCCTCAGGTGCACACGAGGTGCCCCTCCTTCCCCTCGCGGGTGGGTCCATCCGCTTGCTTCCCTCAGTAGCATCTCCCAGGGCAGAGGGGACCCTCCTCTCTGCTGCTGTCTCCGTTGGGGCCACTGACCTCCTGTAGCGCTGGGTTAGCCAGCTTGTTTGCCGCCAGTTTTGCCTTGTTGGCTCCTAAGTTATCTCTAATTTTGATAATAAACATAATTTTTAACCTGTGACGGTTTAAAATGTATCCACTAAATCTAAGTTGTTGTGTCGTTATTTATAGTTATAAGTTATTATAGAGTATAAGTTATTGTTAGGTATTGGTTAAGTTATATTTCCCTCTCTGCTGGTAACGAGCTGTAGGCCTTTAATCCCTTAAGGAATATTTAATTTTGCTGATGATAATTTGCTACGCTGTCCTCTCTTCTCTCCTTGTAAGTCTCCAGGTATTTCCGTTTTAGTCTGATTTTACTTCCATTTCATAACCCCTATTAACAGATTATTACTGTTGCTCATACAGGAGAATATGACATGTTCCTTATGGATTATTTTTCCAGATATGTGCATCTGTTGTGACATTACAGTACTTTTTTACTGTTGACTTGTTTTTGTTCCAATGGATATTATGACTGTTTGAATGTGAATGTAAGTACACTGTGTTAAATGCCACTTTCATCTGGGGTCATGATCTCAATTTGAAGGTTGTAGGTTCACAGAAAGGGGGGTTGATTCATAGAAAAATAGAGATGGTAAAGACAAACACTGTGGGTGAATTCAATAATTATTGAGATAAGCATAAGGCTATCCTACTGACTAATTAATGCCTGTGGTAAGCATAAGGCTATCCTACTGACTAATTAATGCCTGTGGTAAGCATAAGGCTATCCTACTGACTAATTAATGCCTGTGGTAAGCATAAGGCTATCCTACTGACTAATTAATGCCTGTGGTAAGCATAAGGCTATCCTACTGACTAATTAATGCCTGTGGTAAGCATAAGGCTATCCTACTGACTAATTAATGCCTGTGGTAAGCATAAGGCTATCCTACTGACTAATTAATGTCTGTGATAACCATAAGGCTATCCTACTGACTAATTAATTAATGCCTGTGATAAGCACAAGGTTATCCTACTGACTGATTTATGCCTATGAAAAATAATATGTATATCCTGCATACTAATGAATTCCTGGTATAAGCATAATGGTATCCTAGACACTAAATAATTGCTGGGATAAGCATAAGGCTATCCTACCTTTTAATTAATGCCTTTTATATGTTATAATGAATGTCTGGGATAAGCATAAGGTCATCCTATGTGCTAATTAATGCCTGGGATAAGCAGAAGGCTATTCTATGTACTAATTAATGCCTGGGATAAGCATAACATTATCCTATGTACTAATGAATGCCTTGGGTAAACAATGTCTATCCTACACACTAAATAATGCCTGGGATAAGCACATATGGCTATCCTACATACTAGTTGATGCCTGTGATAAGCATAAGGCTATCCTACACTTTAATTAATGACTATGATAAACATAAGGCTATCCTACACAATAATTAATGCCTGTGATAAGCATAATTTTATCCTACACACTAATTAATGCCTTGGATAAGCATAAGGTTACCCTACATATGAATTACCGGTAATAGCATGATGGTTCAGACTTGCAGGCCCTTAATCATGCATAACACACCCTCACATCTTTGCAATATTTAAAACAACAAGCCACCAATCACAATACTAAGTCCATTAACTCTTAAACTTCCACCTTGTGGTTCCACAATAAAAAATATTCAAAAATCAGTTACTATTGCACATAGGTTTAATAAAATAAATATGTATACATATTTATAAGATTGCAATCTTATAAATACATGTACATATTTATTTTAATTTATTATATCTGTGTGCAATAGTAATTGATTTTTTAAAATATTTTTTTTATTGTGGAACCACTAGATGGCAGTATAACTGTTCACAATGAGTGATGTTTTATAATGGTGTTATAAAGGGTTAATGAATTTGGTATTGTGATTAGTAGTTTGTTGTTTTAAATATTGCAGGTGTAGATGTGTTATGCATGATTAAGGGCCTGCGAGCCTGAAATGTCGCAGCATATCCATCTGTATGTTTTAAGAAGATTAAATAAATTCTGAATTTTAAAGGCGCTGTGGACCTTTCGTGTATTTGCAATATATTGGGAGTTGAAAGTTGTTATCCCTGTCCTACGTACACCTACCTGAAGGGGATTCAGTTCAGGTGCTGTGCTTCTTGAACTGTGATAAGAATAAGGCTATCCTACACACTTATTAATGCCTGAGATAAGCATAAGGTTACCCTACATACTAATTAATGCCTGTGATAAGCATAAAGCTATCCTATGAACTAATGAATGCCTGGGGTAAGCATAAGGTTATCATATGTTCTAATTAATGCAAGGATAAACATAAGGCTATCCTATGAACTCATTTATGACTGAGATAAGCATAAGGCAATCATATGTTCTAATAAATGCCTGTAATAAGCATATAGCTATCCTATGTTCTAATTAATGCCTGGGATAAGCAAAATGATATCCTATGTACTAATGAATGCCTGACATAAGCATAAGGTAATCCTATGTGCTTATGAATGCCTGGGATAAGCATAAGGCAATCTTATGTTCTAATAAATGGGATAAGCATAAGGCTATCCTATGTACTAATGCATGCTTGGTATAAGCAAAAGACTATCCTATGTACTAATTAATGCCTAGGATAAGCAGAAGGCAATCCTATATACTAATAAATGCCTGGGATAAGCATAAAGCTATACTATGTTCTAATGAATGGGATAAGCATAAGGCTATCCTATGTACTAATGCATGCTTGGGATAAGCAAAAGGCTATCCTATGTACTAATTAATGCCTAGAATACGCAGAAGGCAATCCTATATACGAATGAATGCCTGGGATAAGCATAAGGCAATCCTCTGTACTAATAAATGCATGTGATAAGCATAAGGCAATCTATGTACTAATGAATGCATGGGATAAGCGGAAGGCAATTCTATATACGAATGAATGCCTGGGATAAGCATAAGTCTATCCTATGTATTAATGAATGCATGTGATAAGCATAAGACAATCCTATGTACTAATGAATGCCTGGGATAAGCATAAGGCTATCCTATGTACTAATGAATGCCTGGGATAAGCATAAGGCAATCCTATGTACTAATGAATGCCTGTGACAAGCATAAGGCAATCCTATGTACGAATGAATGCCTGGGATAAGCAAAAGGCTATCCTATGTACTAATGAATGCCTGGGATAAGCATAATGCTATCCTATGTACTAATGAACGTCTGGGATAAGCATAAGGAAATCCTATGTACTAATGAATGCCTGGGATAAGCATAAGGCTATCCTATGTATTAATGAATGCATGTGATAAGCATAAGGCAATCCTATGTACTAATGAATGCCTGGGATAAGCATAAGGCTATCCTATGTACTAATGAATGCCTAGGATAAGCATAAGGCTATCCTTTGTACTAATGAATGCCTATGATAAGCATAAGGCAATCCTATGTATGAATGAATGCCTGGGATAAGCAAAAGGCTATCCTATGTACTAATGAATGCCTGGGATAAACATAATGCTATCCTATGTACTAAAGAATGCCTGGAATAAGCATAAGGCTATCCTATATACTAATGAATGTCTGGGATAAGCATAAGGTTATCCTATGTACTAATGAATGCATGGGATAAGCAGAAGGCAATCCTATATATTAATGAATACCTGGGATAAGCGTAAGGCAATGCTATGTACTAATGAATGGGATAAGCAGAAAGCAATCCTATGTACTAATGAATGCATGTGATTAGCATAAGGCAATCCTACATATATATTTATGTGTTTATATGTGTATATGCACAGATTACCACATAAATATATATGTATATAAGCATATACACACATAAATATACATATATGTATATACACATATTAACACATAAATATATATATATATATATATATACATATACACACATAAATATATGTATATACACATATTAACACATAAATATAAATGTATATAAGTATATACACACAAATATATATGTATATACACATATTAACACATAAATATATATATGTATCTAAGCATATACACACACAAATATATATGTATATACACATATTAACACACACACACACATATATATATATATATATATATATATATATATAGATATACACTTATAAATATATATGCTTGTACACATATGCATATAAACATATTAACACATAAATATATATGTATATAAGAATATACAAAGATATATGTATATACACATATTAACACAAATATATATGTATATAAGCATATACACACAAATATATATGCATATACACATATTAGCACACACACACACACACATACATATATATATATATATATATATATATATATATATATATATATATAAATATATATAAGCATATACACAAATAAATATATATGTATATACACATATTAACACATACATAGATATGTATATAAGCATATACACACATAAATATATATGTACTGTATATACACATATCAAAACATAAATACATATATGTATATAAGCATATACACACATAAATATATATGTATATACACATATTAAAACATAGATATACAGTATATGTATATAAGCATATACACACATAAATATATATGCATGTACACATATTAACACACATATATATATATATATATATATATATATATATATATAAATATAAAACAGAACAATAAAATTTATTCTGGAAAAAAATCTACGCCAATCTATACATGGGACTCTGGGAAGAAACCTATATTTGGAACAATAACCCGTTCATATAAAAAATAGTGACATGGGCCCGCTTCATAGATGACATTATTGTCATATGGAGTGGTGATGACATAGAACTTAAAGGGACAGTATACACTCATTTTCATATAACTTCATGTAATAGACACTACTATAAAGAATAAGCTGCACAGATACTGATATAAAAATCCAGTATAAAACTGTTTAAAAACGTACTTAGAAGCTTTCAGTTTAGCTCTGTTGAAGAGGCAGTTGGAAAGCCCACTGCAAGTGGGAAATAAGACACCCCCCCTCCCCCTTCTTTTGCATATGAAAAGACCCTTTACACAAACAGGAGCAAGCTGGAGAAGGTAGCTGACGGTATTCAAATAAAACTTTGGGGCTTGGTTAGGATTCTGAAAATCAGAGCAATGTTCTTTAAAAATAATCAAAATTATAAAAAATTTTAAAAAACAAACTTTATGGGCTTTATAAATAGATCATCTACAAAACATTTATGCAAAGAAAAAATGAGTGTATAAAGTCCCTTTAAGGATTTTGTCTCATATATTAATCACAATGACTATAACCTTAACTTTACAGAAAAGAATAGTGAGGTAGAAATAGAATTTCTTGATTTAATCTTATTTTCAGAAAATAACAAAATTCTGACAAGACTCTATAAGAAACCAACTGATAGCAATGGCTACCTCAATGCTAAAAGTGGACACCACCCAAATTGGATAAACAACATCCCATTTGGGCAATACCAGAGACTAAAAAGAAGAGGAATCAAACATTCTAACAACAAAACTATTACACAAGGGATACAGGGAACAAAATCTGAAAACAGCATATGAAAAAGTAAAGAAAATGGATAGAAGTACCCTTTTGGGCAATAACAAACATGTAAATAAAAATAGGAAAAAGATGAAGAATACAGGGGTAACCTTTATAACAACCTACAATACAGGAGCCAGTGAAATAGAACACATTTTTAAAAAACACTGGCACGTACTAACCAAAGATCCATTATTGAAAGAGATTGGTAACAAAAAAACACAAATAATATATAGAAAAAATAGGAATCTAAAATCTATAATAGCCCCAAGTAAACTAACATCCAAAGAAAAGGATGCAATTAAAGAAAATTGGCTGGGGGCAAAAAGCACAGGTTTTTTCAAATGTAATAGGTTAAATTGTGTAGCATGCCAACATCACTACAGTGGTAATAAACCCACCAAACAAATAATATCAACCACAACCAAAAAAGTACATAACATCACCACACTGACCAACTGCAAAACTGACTTCGTTGTATACCTTTTAGAGTGCAGTTGCAAATTACAGTATATAGGACGAACTACATGACCCTATAAGAAAAGGCTATTAGAGCATATTAGGAATATCGAAGGGGGAGAGAAGAACCATAGCGTACCAGCACATTTTAAGAATTTCCATAATAAAGACCCCACAAATCTCAAAGGAACAATCCTAGAACATATTAAAAGAGTACCAGAAGGGACTAATAGGGAACTTTATCTGAGAAAAAGGGAGACCTTTTGGATCCATCAATTTGGCACTATGAATCCAAGAGGCCTAAATAAGGATATTGACCTTGCGGCCTTTCTTGAATAATATGCCGACTTAGAATTGGGTTAAAACCCAATGTGTGCTGGAAGAATAGGCACGTAATCTTTAAAGGACGTACATAAACATATTTAAATAACTCTCCCCAACCAGTTCATTTAATTTTAGCACTCGAACATACATAAACAAGAACCGATTCCAAGTACATCCACAAAGAAACCAAAACTAACCAATTCACTAAGTAACTGAGAAATCAGGTTTTTAGATTTAACCCTCTCAATAAATAATAATAATTCTAATCCTAACAGCACAATCTGAACACAGGTTTAACAAAAGATCTATGACGTGCATCTAAACATGTATTTGAAATGTTCCAATAAAACAATTAACAACAAGAAGTGGTGACAGAACTTATTCTGAATAAAATCAGATTACATTCAGATACTTTATGCATCAGAAAAAAACTTTTTCAATATAAAAACATATACATATACATATATACTTTTATAGACACAAAACTCCTACTAGAATGAGTAATAACCACACAAATGAGATTGAAAAACAAATGAAAATAATTAATTCCATTCACCATTTCATGTTTATGTTCAGGTGCCAATAATGATATGCAACTATTGGTGTGAGCAAGAGTAAAAACTATACAGGGTTAAATATATTTATTCAGGTGTAAACAAGAGTAAAAACTGTATAGGGTTAAGAATAATTACACTGTATTACATTAAGTGTCTACATTCATATGACAAGTACTGATAACCTAGGTCATATGTGTTAAGAGATATTCTAATTCCGGATCTATTCATACTATATAGTAATCCGGTTGCGCATATATACAGGAGCACGCAGAAGTTAAAAAAGTGCAGTGTGTGTGTAAAAAATTTTGCAGTGTGAAAATAATATTACACCTATTTATATAAACAAGGTTGTTTTATATGCTCCCGGGCTACAACGCCATATACAACGCCATATGACACTGTTACCTTAACAGCTATATACAAAATTATAGCCCACATGAAGATCGCGTTATTACATTACATTCTATTGCGATCCGGTTGCTATAACAACCATACACAACAAGCCCAATCATCCAATACGCCAATACGTAAACACGTAGCTACGTAGGGACGTCACAATAACCAATGATTCAACACGCTCATATCAGGAGCACCACGCATTAGGTCACCATTATGAATGACAGTTACCTAGCCCAATCAAAATTTATAATCGAACGCCAGGGGCGTGCCGCCGCCCGGCTTTTATAGATGAATATAGGAAAATTTAGTCAGCACGATTCAATCAATACCCTCTGAAGAAGAAGGAGAAAAACAGCCTTTGAAACGCGTAAGGGACCTTTTTTATACACTCCACTTGGAAGAATCTTTGTTTTATGTTTATCACTAATAGATTGTGATCTTTGTATTACATCTACCACGTAATTATCAACTTGAAAAAGAGACTCATTAGCCTGCATAAAACCACTGGACACTTATCTGGTGCTTGGAAGTACACGCTCTCTTCCCACTGAGATACCATATCTGCAGTTTTACATCAACAGAGTTTGTGTTCCACAGGCTTGTTCTAAGTGTATTTTACATGCCTCATATGTTTGAGGACTTTTAATGTGAGTGGCCATTTGTCTGTTTTTAATTGCCTTATTTATAATTAAACAGTTTTACACTATGTATCTGTCCTTTGCTTCTCATTTTGCATAAATCTGCTGGAGCTCGGGGGGATAGTCTCTACCAGGATAAAGACCCCATACTCTAAGAGGAGAAGGATACGCATACACGGCCACACAGCTGCCATCACACCGGTCTTCGGAAGTTTCCCACTTATAGAGGCGGCAACTTACCTCATAAGATTGAGGTTTGTTCTAGTAAGTGCAATACCTACCGGATATTTTGAGTGTGAAAAAAACTTTTCTTTCGTCTTATCAACATAAGCCTTTGATGGACTTACTATCTTATGTTTTACCAAGAATTTATCATTATTTTATGTGATGTGTAATTGTGACTATATACAATAAGTTTCTAACAATACTTCGCTATATCCTATACTCCTTAGTGACATTTATAATCGTAAGTTAATTACTTGTGATACTTATATCACATATAATCCAGAGTCTAACATATAAGGGCAAATAGAGAGAGAAATATACAATTATTTAAATACAAGTGGGACCTGGGACTAGATCCTTGAATAGCGCTATTTTCGACTCTTTCTCTTATATATATATATATATATATATATATATATATATATATATATATATATATATATATATATATATATAAAAAAGCATATACACACATACATATATATGTATATAAGCATATACACACATAAAAATATATGTATATACACATATTAACACATACACATATTAATATATATATATATATATATATATATATACTGTATATATATATATATATATATATATATATATATATATATATAAAAGCATATACATATATATTTATAGTAAAAACACAGTCCCCAATTCACCTCTATTTAAAGGCACATTCAGTGACTTTTTTTCCTAACACCCCACATTCCCTCACTTTAACTCCTTATAACTGCTTAGTACAGTTTTATATTTTAAAAAAATAAAGATTCTCATATTTTTATTTAATGTTACTCTACTGTTCTCTTTATTTTGGGGGCAATTGGGGCAACTTTTTTTCATTAACCAGAGATCTGATCTCTGGTTAATGATTTCTAGTGTAAAGTGAAACTGCAAGCTTGCGGTCACATTAACCATCCACTTGTAATGGCTGTTTTCTTTTTTTTTTACATTCATCTGTAAATGGGAACATTTTCCCCTATACTGTGCACTTTGAGATAGCGCTCCACTCCATACTGGCCCAAAGTATGGTGATTGGCTGTTTTTTTCGCCATACAGATGAAAGTAGGAAATAGAGAACCGTACATCTATAAACATCTTTCACCTTTATTAATATACAAAGATAGTAATTACTTGGAATAGATCCATTTGTAGAAGACAAAATTACAGATGGAAAATTATAGATATTAGTTGTGCACAGGCAAAAGAAAATTGTATTCAATGAATTGATTGTCATAAAACAAAATATTTGTATCATTCGATATTTGTTCATGGGGTCATTTAGAATTTGTTAACAAAAATCTGCTTTTCTGCTATTTCCTATAAGGGAAAGTCTTGAGGGCACCAGCAGCTTAACTGGAAATAAAGTTAAAGTAGTAGCTACTGCTACTTCTAAAAAAACAGCAGCTGTACAAAAAATATATTAAAAAAAAAAATCCACTGGGATTGCGAGGAACAAAACTAAACCTTAAATAATTTAGTAAAAGTAAAACTGTGTAGATTTGAATCCTTTCCTGTAAAAAACTTTCCTGTCTTTAGAGCAACAGTTTTAATCGCAGGAACGAATCAACTAATATTTTTGTTGCACACGTTCATTAGTTTATTTTTCCATTTATACTTTTCAAACAGCTGCGTCCAATTCTGAATGCTCATATTAGACGTTTTTAGTATCTATAGCCTGTTATTAGGATTGTATGCGCTATTATATGATATTAACGTTAGTGTTTCATCAGGTCAACAGTATCTGGTTATAACACTCTCCTGGTACAGTCCTATTAATATCATTTGTATATATAGATAAAGACAGAGCAAAGTGGAATCTTTGGGGAATTCCATGCTGTGACATCTTTTCAAACTTTACATCATACACTGACAAAGATTATAATAATATTGTATTCTTCACAATCCATGTTTCCATGTGTACTTTCTCCAGCTTAAAAGTTTGCTTTTGATAGCTTAAGGATAATCTTAAAAGGATAATTAAACCGTCAGTTTTATTTTTGTAAGAAAAAAGCACTAAGCAGTGGGTTATACTTTACGGAATTCATTGCAATATGTATTATTTGCTAGTTTAAAATTATTTTATCTTTCATTTTGTTTTTTAACCTTATTTGTGAAGGGTCTATTACTTTCTTTCACAGCCCCACAAGAGGGCTGTGGTCTCTACAGTAAGGCATATCTAGCTTGTTGTCATAAATCACATAGAGCAACATGAGCTTGCTTTTCAGTGAATGCTAGAGAAACAGGATGTCAATTTCTTGCTTCTGCTCAGGAAAAGCAGAATGCACCTTAAGTTCTCAGCATGTCTGCTCCCTTATGCCAGTATAGACGGTGTCTTCACTGAGAATTTCTAAGACCTAATTTGCAAGAAAACAAGTAAGTTGTTTGCTGTTTTTAACATAATCTGTTTCATTTTATGTTTATTTTAATATAAAGGGACAGTCTACTCCGGAATTGTTATTGTTTAAAAAACAGAATTTATGCTTACCTGATAAATTTCTTTCTCTTGTGATGTATTGAGTCCACGGATTCATCCATACTTATGGGATATTCTCCTTCCCAACAGGAAGTGGCAGAGAGAGCACCCACAGCAGAGCTGTCCATATAGCTCCTCCCTTAGCTCCACCCCCCAGTCATTTGACCGAAGGCTAGGAAGAAAAAGGAGAAACTATAGGGTGCAGTGGTGACTGAAGTTTTTTAAATAAAAATATACTACCTGTCTTAAATAGATAGGGCGGGCCGTGGACTCGATACATCACAAGAGAAAGAAATTTATCAGGTAAGCATAAATTCTGTTTTCTCTTGTAAGATGTATCAAGTCCACGGATTCATCCATACTTATGGGATACCAATACCAAAGCTTTAGGACACGGATGAAGGGAGGGACAAGACAGGTACCTTAAACGGAAGGCACCACTGCTTGTAGAACCTTTCTCCCAAAAATAGCCTCCGAAGAAGCAAAAGTATAAAATTTGTAAAATTTGGAAAAAGTATGAAGCGAAGACCAAGTCCCCGCCTTACAAAACTGTTCAACAGAAGCCTCATTTTTAAAAGCAAGATCAAGATTGTGCAACAGACGTTCCTTCTTTGATGAAGGATTAGGACACAGAGAAGGAACAACAATCTCCTGATTGATATTCCTATTAGAAAAAACCTTAGGAAGAAACCCAGGTTTGGTGCGCAAAACCACCTTATCTGCATGGAAAACTAGGTAAGGTGAGTCACACTGTAAAGCAGATAACTTTGAGCCGAAGAGATAGCTGCTAAAAACAAAACTTTCCAAGATAGAATAAAAACTAACATTTTTGTCACCACACTCACTTTGCCCTTCCTAGCAGTTAAGCAGGCAGAGAGAATGACTGGGGGGGGTGGAGCTAAGGGAGGAGCTATATGGACAGCTCTGCTGTGGGTGCTCTCTCTGCCACTTCCTGTTGGGAAGGAGAATATCCCATAAGTATGGATGAATCCGTGGACTCGATACATCTTACAAGAGAAATATAGATAATCCCTTTATTACCCATTCCCCAGTTTTGCATAACTAACAGTTATATTAATATACTTTTTACCTCTGTGATTACATTGTATCCTTATTTCAGTTCTTTTGAACGACTTGCATTGTAGCCAATCAGTGCTGACTCATAAATAACTGCATGGGAGTGAGCACAATGTTATCTATATGTCACACATGAACTAGCGCTGCCTAGCGGTAAAAAACTGTCAAAATGCACTGAGATAAGAGGTGGCCTTCAAAGTCTTAGAAATCAGTTTATGAGAGTACCTAGGTTTAGCTTTCAACAAAGAATACCAAGAGAACAAAGCAAACTGTATTATAAAAGTAAGTTAGAAAGTTGTTTAAAATTGCATGCTCTATCTGAATCATAAAGGTTTAATTTATGTTTAATTAACATACCTTTAAGAAATATTTTTTTACTAAAGGAGCTCTGTTTCATTGCCCGTTACTACTGTTTTTATTCTGGAAATTATGTCCAGAAAAAATAAATAATAATAATAATTATATTATCGGATTTACTTCATTATCTTGTTATCCTTTGTTGAAAAGCATTCATAGGTAGGCTCAGGAAAAGCAATGCACTATTGGGAACTAGATGCTGATTAAGGGACACAAAACACCTTCAGCTAGATTACGAGTTTTGCGGTAAGGTAAAAAAGCAGCGTTAACAGGTCCTAACGCTGCTTTTTCACTACCGCTGCTATTACGAGTCTTGCAGGTTTAGGGTGACTGCACACTTCTTCGGCCTTACCGCAAACCGACTTACGTAAACTTCGTAAACCCTTTTTTCTATGGGACATCCATATCGTTGGTATTACGAGTCTGTCCTGGGAGGCCAAAAAGTGAGTGGTACAGCCTCTACTTCCAAGATCCGTAACGCATTTTAAAGTCAGTAGTTATGAATTTTACACTACAACGCTGTAGCATAAAACTCATAACTAAAGTGCTAAAAAGTACACTAACACCCATAAACTACCTATTAACCCGTAAACTGAGGCCCTCCCGCATCGCAAACACTAAAAAATTTTTATTAACCCCTAATCTGCCGCTCCTGACATCGCCGGCACCATAATAAACATATTAACCCCTAAACTGCCGCACTCCTGCCTCGCAAACACTAGTTAAATAATATTAACCCCTGATCTGCCACCCCTAACATCGCCGCCACCTACATTATATTTATTAACCACTAATCTGCCACCCCCAACGTCACCGCCACTATATTAAATTTATTAACCCCTAAACCTAAGTCTAACCCTAACCCTAACACCCCCAAACTTAAATATAATTTAAATAAATCTAAATAAAATTCCTATCATTAACTACATTATTCCTATTTAAAACTAAATACTTACCTATAAAATAAACCCTAAGCTAGCTACAATATAACTAATAGTTACATTGTAGCTATCTTAGGGTTTATTTTTATTTTACAGGCAAGTTTGCATTTATTTTAACTAGGTAGAATAGTTACTAAATAGTTATTAACTATTTACTAACTACCTAGCTAAAATAAATACAAATTTACATGTAAAATAAAACCTAACCTAAGTTACACTAACACCTAACACTACACTACAATTAAATACCGGTAAATTACATAAATTAAATACAATTAAATAAATTAAATTAAATTAGCTAAATCACAAAAAAAAACCCACTAAATTACAGAAAATAAAAAACAAATTACAAGATCTTTAAACTAATTACACCTAATCTAATAGCCCTATCAAAATAAAAAAAGCCCCCCCAAAATAAAAAAAACCCTAGCCTAAACTAAACTACCAATAGCCCTTAAAAGGGCCTTTTGCGTGGGCATTGCCCCAAAGAAATCAGCTCTTTTTCCTGTAAAAACCCACCACCCACACAACCAACCCCCCAAATAAAATACTAACTAAAAAAAACTAAGCTCCCCATTGCCCTGAAAAGGGCATTTGGATGGGCATTGCCCTTAAAAGGGCATTTAGCTCTATTGCAGGCCCAAAGCACTAATCTAAAAAATAAACCCACCCAATACACCCTTAAAAAAATCCTAACACTAACCCCCGAAGATTCACTTACCAGGAGAAGTCTTCATCCAAGCGGCAAGATGTCCTCAACGAAGCCGGCAGAAGTGGTCCTCCAGATGGGCAGAAGTGGTCCTCCAGACGGGCAGAAGTCTTCAAGCGGTTCCATCTTCAAGACATCTGACGCGGAGCATCCTCTTCAAACGACGGCTTCTGCGTAATGAATATCTCTTTAAGTGACATCATCCAAGATGGCGTCCCTTAGATTCCGATTGGCTGATAGAATTATATCAGCCAATCGGAATTAAGGTAGAAAAAATCCTATTGGCTGATGCAATCAGCCAATAGGATTGAACTTCAATCCTATTGGCGGATCCAATCAGCCAATAGGATTGAGCTTGCATTCTATTGGCTGATTAATTTAATTTAATTTTTTAATTGTATTTAATTTATGTAATTTATTTAATTATAGTGTAGTGTCAGGTGTTAGTGTAACTTAGGTTAGGTTTTATTTTACAGGTAAATTTGTATTTATTTTAGCTAGGTAGTTAGTAAATAGTTAATAACTATTTAGTAACTATTCTACCTAGTTAAAATAAATACAAACGTGCCTGTAAAATAAAAATAAACCCTAAGATAGCTACAATGTAACTATTAGTTATATTGTAGCTAGCTTAGGGTTTATTTTATAGGTAAGTATTTAGTTTTAAATAGGAATAATGTAGTTAATGATAGGAATTTTATTTAGATTTATTTAAATTATATTTAAGTTAGGGGGTGTTAGGGTTAGGGATAGACTTAGGTTTAGGGGTTAATAAATATAATATAGTGGCGGTGACGTTAGGGGCGGCAGATTGGGGGTTAATAAGTGTAGGTAGGTTGTGGCGACATTTGGGGAGGAAGATTAGGGGTTAATAAATATAATGTAGGTCTCAGCGATGTTGGGGGTGGCAGATTAGTGGTTAATAAATATAATGTAGGTGTCAGCGATGTCGGGGGCGGCAGATTAGTGGTTAATAAATATAATGTAGGTGTCGGCAATGTCGGGGGCGGCAGATTAGGGGTTAATAAGTGTAAGATTAGGGGTGTTTAGACTCGGGGTTCATGTTAGGGTGTTAGGTGTAAACATAAAATGTGTTTCCCCATAGGAATCAATGGGGCTGCGTTACTGAGATTTATGCTGCTTTATTGCAGGTGTTAGACTTTTTCTCAGCCAACTCTCCCCATTGATGTCTTTAGGGAAATCGTGCACGAGCATGTACAACCAGCTCATCGCTGACTTAAAGGGACAGTCTACACCAAAATTTTTCTTATTTAAAAAGAAAGATAATCCCTTTATTACCCATTCCCCGTTTTTGCATAACCAACACAGTTATATTAATATACTTTTTACCTCTGTGATTACCTTGTATCTAAGCCTTTGCAGACAGCCTCCTTATCTAAGTGCCTTTGACAGACATGCAGTGTAGTCAATCAGTGAAGACTCCTAAATAACTTCACGGGAGTGAGCACAATGTTATCTATATGACACATGTGAACTAGCACAGTCTAGCTATGAAAAAGTTTCAAATTGCTCTGAGCTAGGAGGCGGTTTTCAACTGTTTAGAAATCAGTTGGAGCCTAGCTAGGTTTAGCTTTTCAAAAGTACCACCAAGGGAACAAAGCAAATTTGATGATAAAAGTAAATTGGAAAGTTGTTTCAAATTGCATGCCCTTTCTGAATCATGAAATATTAGTTTTGACTTTACTGTCCCTTTAAGCAGCGCTGGTATTGGACTGCGGTATGGAGCACAATTTTGCTCTATGCTCACTTCTTGCCTTTTAACGCCGGGTTTGTAAAAACCTGTAATACCAGCGCTGCAGGGAAGTGGACGGTGAGAAAAAACTGCTTGCTAGTACCGCTCAGCTCCTAACACAAAACTCATAATCTAACCGCTTGTAATTATAAGAATGTTCTGTACTCTTGCTACAAATTAACAGACCAACCAAGTGTAAACATTTGTAGAATACAATAACACCTTGATGGCTGCAAAAATTTTTTTAATGGATACCACTTGCCTTATTTGAAGGAGCCTTTCTCAGACTTGTTCTGCAATAAGATAAGGCTTGCTGCTGTCAGTTCTCTAGCCAAACAGCAAACCTGCATTGTTTGATAGAATGTTATCTTATCATATTTCCTGAGGCGAATTAGGGACAGATGTTGCAGGTTTAAGCTTGGGAGGTCTGAAGTGTTGCACTTCCAGTTATCAGAGCTGGAAAACCCACACATTTTAGATTTAAATGACTAAAAAGGGGCAGAATAAATAACAAACTATATTGCAGATAATGCACATGTTGTTTTACAGCACATAATAAAACCTCTTGTATTACAATTACAAGGTTTTTTTATTTGATGTTCCTTTAAATGGTTTGTTTAAGTAAAAGGCACACAAAAACCTGAATCACATTCTATCCTTTGTACAGCTAACCACAGACATTCATATTTCAGCCTGTATGGGCTTTCTCAGTGAAGGTGCACATACCTTTAGGGATTTAGGGGGTTAGAGGGGCGTTGCTGTTTTGTGGGTGTGGCCATGTTGGAAGCTCAAGCAATCTAGGGTTGCCACCATATAAATGTATTTATTTATATATTTATTTCTTATTATCTACACTGAAAAATGCAATAAAAAATCAAATATTTCCAGCCAATAAATGTATATGACAGGACCTTTATTGATCCATCAGTGTCCCTAAAATAGACAATATTTCAAGTCACTACCTGACTCCTAAAACTCCTGTGCAGATGACATTTCTAAGGAACCCATTCATGTGTCTTCTACCAGGCAAGTAAAAAACAATGAATATGCCACTTAACGTTCTAGATTCTATCATCTGTACCAGCGGTAGCTTCCAGTTGCACCATCTGGCAGGTCTATGTAGGACACTAGCAGGTTCAGCCATAATTGGTTTAGCATCAGTTAGTGTCAGGTGGAAGCTACTAAGCTCAGCGTTTATTAAAAAAAAAAGAAGAATAACGTCCGCTCTAAATAAACTGAATTGCTTGTAGGTTTTATTAGGACATCAGTCTAAATGTCAGAGCATTATCAACTATACAGACGCATGTGCTTGAGGCTCTGTGCCCAGAAAATCCCTGTAACTTTAACAGTTGGATTGCTATCTTCATAAATCCACCAGCAATTTAGTTTCTTGAGTGCAGCTGTTATCCCTCACTTCATCAGGTTGACCACGAGCCAGAATTGTTTTGTTTGGGAGATACAGAATGTGATCAGCCTATTTAACTTTAGGCAGCATAAAAACCTTAATATAAACTCACTGTGATTAATATCATCACTACTTTTATTATTTTACTATTAAATGCCCAGTACATATAAAACAATGTTTAACTGGATCATAAATAGACAGTACTCTATATTAACGCTTTTGATCCTCTGGAAATGAATGCATTACTAAACAACTATTTTCCATCATGTTGTGAAACTCTCAATAAACTAAAGCTCTCACTACAATAAAAAATAAATAATTTTACAGCAGACATGGTAGAAATGTTACAATATTACTTTGGTGGCACCCTTAGCACGAATACATAGCACACACCCTTTTTAAGAGAGATGCGCTTGTTTCAAGTCTTATAGTCCCCGTTGAAACTTGAGTTTCAAAACAAAAGTACCATCCCGAGTGCCTTCTGTTTATAGAAACCCGATGTTAACGTCTGCTAACTAAAAGGAAGAGAGTTAGAACAGCATAAATCTGTGACAGATGAGATAAGGACACGTTAATGAGTTTCCATTTTAAGCTTAGATTAAAGGTGGAGCGATATTGATAGTGCGCTGTCCATATCACCACGCTGCACAAATAATGCTAAACACTATGGTATTATAAGTTAAAGGGACATAGAATTTTAAACAACTTTCCAATTTACTTCTATTATCAAATTTGCTTAATTCTCTTGGTATCATTTGTTGAAGGAGCATCAATGCACTACTGGTTTGTAACAGAAGACATGGGTGAGGGTGAGCCAATGACAATCGGTATATATATGCAGCCACCAATCAGCAGCTAGAACCTGAGATTTCCTAGATAAACTTTTTAGTAAAGGATAACAAGAGAAGGAAGCACATTAAATAATAGAAGTAAATTGTAATGTTGTTTAAAATTGTATTCTCTGTTTAAATCACGAATGTCTAATTATAACTTTATTGTCACTTTAAAAGACATTGAACAGAAAATGTTAATGTGACTGACATTTTTTTTGTGTGCCCTACACTTTCAATGCGTAGCACAAGGTGAGGCTACAGCGCTCAGATTACAAGCGGTGAGTTACGTGTCGCTCTCGAACACAACACATAATAGCAATGAAAACGTTAGTACAACTTGTAGTAAAGATTTAGGGCTATAACACATGCATTATATATCACACATATATACATCTTACAGATACACAGTAAATAAGATTAAACAAAAAAAGTTAATTGTATAATATATTTGCATATCTAGACAAGCCAAGAGACTTGCTCTCTCAAAGAAATTGTCACCGCAGCAGAGGATTCTGGGTAAATGCATGCAAATGAGAATCATGTTTCACTTTTCACAGATGCATTTTATGAAACAAAATAAATGGGCATTGATATAAATGGCAAAGTATAAATCAATCCAGTTTTTATTAGGAAGCTATGTCACAATGATTCTCCCAGTAAATGTAATGTTAATGGGACTGTTCCTGGAAAGCCTTTACACTATTGTTATTACCTAGACAGAAATCTGCAGAGCGCCAGCTGCCAATACACAGCCGTAATGTGACCTAAGCCACCTTATACTGACTAATCCCAGCCGCGGTGTGGTCATCCTGCAGTAGCTCCAGCTTATTATGAATCAGTCACTTCCCTGTACTTAGTTTCTGGTCCCCAGCCATGAAGTCAAACATAGACACTGCCAGACTTGGACCAGACCCTGAAAAGTGTTTGGAGTCTGGATACATAGCCAGTACAGGCCCCACATGGGCTAGAAGCTGCATAGACCCAACTCAAGTTATGAGAAAACAAGAGACCGATATCCTTAGGTGAGAAGTGTCACTTGTCCCTGAAACACGGAATAATGATTCAGTTCCAGACCTTGGACAAGCCATGAAATTAATGATCATACATTTCATGAGCCTCAGCTATATTATAAGCATTAGAGAATACAATCCTGATTAATTACTCTCTAAAATGATCTAAAAAGGTCAATACATGCGATCTGGGTATCAAATGTATTGGCCTAAGAGGCTGAACAGTTAATCAACTTGCAAACCCCACCCCATAGGCTACACATGTGTCCAATCTGCTCTGTAACAGCCTTGTGTCCTAAGCAGCTGATTGGTTGTACCATCTGTCAGTTCAAAAGTAAAAAAAAGTCCTACTGGGGAGGTCTGTTGGCATGAGCCATCACCTGGTTGGGTGCAAAAACAGCCTTAGGAGCTGGTTCCCTGGTGGTAAAGTTCTCAGTATACCTTTGTTGTATATAAAAATAGTGTTTTGTGTTCATTATATTAAGAGTGCGTATGAATGAAAACAAATGTAATAGTTTAAAGGCCTAACTTCTGATATGTCACATACAAAACAAAGTATGAATAAATCTGCAAATCTCAATTTGTGTCCTCTGCAAGTTACAAAGCCATCAGCTGTTGCTTTTTTATGAATTCCCCAGGTAGCCTTGTAACCTGTCAAGTCTCACAATAGTGGCCCATTTTCCCGACAAGCTTTAGTAAACCTACTCCATATTCTATCTAATCTCTGGTGTTAGATTTACAGATGATTGATATTACTTACAATAAACTGAAGCAATTAGCACATGCAGATGTTATGCTGTAATATTTGCTTTCAAGTGAAAATGAGCTGAGATGCCTAGTAATTGAGTTTTTTTTCGTATAACAATACTGTACTAACTGCGGCATTAGTAAGAGCTGCAAAATAAATTCATAGAGGATAAAACCTTCTAGTAATCTCTCACCTCTCAGGATGAGCATTGGGACAACGTGCAAATAGCTGTACCTTTTCTATCCTTGGTCACTGGTTTGGTCCATGAGATGAGTCTCTCTTGGGTCAGATCAGAGATGATCAAGAACATGGATAATTTTGCACAAAAGCAATGGGTTAGTTTACAAGTGGCGCGATATTCAGCGATTTAACGCAAGCGGGTTAGCGTGCATATTACAAACTGAAAGTAAAATGTTTGCACGTGAGAAAAAGCCAATTTTTGCTAACTTTTGGACTTCAGATATCGCAACCATGCTAATTTCTTCTCCCCAAAGACTTCAACGGAGAGCATAAATGAAAAAACCCACCTATCGATGGCACGCTAACCCAACCACGCTTAACAATTGCGCTAAACCAAAGGTAGTTATGAATATTTTACATTACAATGTTCCTCACATAGAAGAAAATGCTCTTTTTATTTTTAGGGCTCCAGATACTAAGCAGCAAAAGCTGCTCCGGAGCCCTGGAACTGTGAAGAAAGATGAAGATGAGTGCGACTCTCCACTGCGCTAAAGGTATTTTGCATTACAGGTGAACTTTGTCACCTGTAACGAAAGAACATTTCAATTCAATAAACGAAAACAAATGCTAATGTTCAACAAATGGTCGGTATTCATTTAGTTTAATAGGAGACGAACACTGAATAGCGCGGGTAACAAATATTAATAAACAAAATTCTCACCTGTGCACTCCTCTAGTTTTAATAGTCTCACAAGCACATGGGTAATTTTGCACGATGACTCTCTGATAACATGTGTTTTATAGAACATTTATTCACTCAGACAGAGCATGTCATTTTAAACAGTTAACAATCTATTATCAGATTTACTTTGTTCTCTTGGTATTTTTGTTAAAGACCATGGCCTCTAGTTATCAAGCCGTCAACCTCAAATACGCTGGAATTCCGCAGCGTATTTGTGGCGAGGCTGATTCGCCTTAGTTATCAAGCCCGACACAGATCGATTCTTACGTCACTCCAGATGTTCCGCACACAAGTTCGGCACAATCTGACTACTTTTGCTAGTTATCAAAAAACAAGCAGGTACGCTCGGCACTTTTCCGGCCCAGCGTACCTGGTTTTCAATCCGCCGCCCTGGAGGTGGTGGATCCCATAGGAATCAATGGGAGTCTGACCATAGCGAAAGTTCATGTTCGCTGCTGCCCGACATCCCTTTGATTCCTATGGGAGCTGTCTACACCTAACACCCTAACATGTACCCCGAGTCTAAACACCCCTAATCTGTCCCCCCCTACACCACCGCAACTAAATAAATGCATTACCCCCTAAATCGCCGCTCCTGGACCCCGCCGCCACTCTAATAAACTGATTAATCCCTAAACCGCCGCTCCCGGACCCCGCCGCCACTATAATAAATATGTTAACCCCTAAACCGCCGCTCCCGGACCCCGCCACCACCTACATAATACCTATTAACCCCTATCCTGCCCCCCCTACACCGCCGCCACTATAATAAATTTATAAACCCCTATCCTGCCCCCCCTACACCGCCGCCACCTATAATACATTTATTAACCCCTATCCTGCCCCTCCTACACCGCCGCCACCTATAATACATTTATTAACCCCTATCCTGCCCCCCTACACCGCCGCCACTATAATAAAATTATTAACCCCTAAACCTAAGTCTAACCCTAACCCTAACACCCCCGTAACTTAAATATTAATTAAATACATCTAAATATTATGACTCTTATTAACTAAATTAATCCTATTTAAAACTAAAACTACTTACCTTTAAAATAAACCCTAATATAGCTACAATATAAATAATAATTATATTGTAGCTATCTTAGGATTTATTTTTATTTTACAGGCAACTTTCAATTTATTTTAACTAGGTACAATAGCTATTAAATAGTTATGAACTATTTAATAGCTACCTAGTTAAAATAAAGAGAAATTTACCTGTAAAATAAAAACTAACAATTACACCTAACACTATACTATACTTAAATAAATTATTCCTATTTAAAACTAAATACTTACCTGTAAAATAAACCCTAAGATAGCTACAATGTAATTAATAATTACATTGTAGCTATTTTAGGATTTATATTTATTTTACAGGTAACTTTGTATTTATTTTAGCTAGTTAGAATAGTTATTAAATAGTTATTAACTATTTAATAACTACCTAGCTAAAAGAAATACAAAATTACCCGTAAAATAAATCCTAACCTAAGTTACAATTAAACCTAACACTACACTATCATTAAATTAATTAAATAAATTAGCTACAAATAACTACAATTAAATACAATTAAATTAACTAACTAAAGTACAAAAAATAAAAAAAAATAAGTTACAAAAATAAAAAAAAATAAGTTACAAACATTTCAAAAATATTACAATTTTAAGCTACTTACACCTAATCTAAGCCCCCTAATAAAATAACAAAGCCCCCCCAAAATAAAATAAAAAATAGATTGAGCTTGCATTCTATTCGCTGTTCCATCAGCCAATAGAATGCAAGCTCAATCTGATTGGCTGATTGGATCAGCCAATCGGATTGAACTTCAATCTGATTGGCTGATTAAATCAGCCAATCAGATTTTTCCTACCTTAATTCCGATTGGCTGATAGAATCCTATCAGCCAACCGGAATTCGAGGGACGCCATCTTGGATGACGTCACTTAAAGGAACCGTCATTCGTCGTACGTCCGTCGGTAGAAAAGGATGGCTCCGCGTCGGCTCGTCTGAAGATGGCTCCGCTCCGTATGGATGAAGATTGAAGACGCCGCCTGGATGATGACTTCAATCGGATGGAAGACTTCTTCAGCGCCCCTTGGATGAAGATTTCGGCCGCTGCGGATGTCCTCTTCTGTTCCATCGGTGGTTGGCTGGCTGAAGACGGCTAAAGGTAGGATGATCTTCAGGGGGGTAGTGTTAGGTTTATTTAAGGGGGGTTTGGGTTAGAGTAGGGGTGTGTGGATGGTGTGTTTTAATGTTGGGGGGGTTGTATTTTTATTTTACAGGCAAAAGAGCTGTTTTCTTTGGGGCATGCCCCGCAAAAGGCCCTTTTAAGGTCTGGTAAGGTAATAGAGCTGTTAACCTTTTTAATGTAGAATAGGGTAGGGCATTTTTTTGTTATTTTATTAGGAGGCGTAGATTAGGTGTAAGTAGCTTAAAATTGTTGTAATATTTTTTGTAACTTATATTTTTTTATTTTTTGTAACTTAGTTTTTTTATTTTTTGTACTTTAGTTAGTTTATTTAATTGTAGTTATTTGTAGCTAATTTATTTAATTAATTTAATGATAGTGTAGTGTTAGGTTTAATTATAACTTAGGTTAGGATTTATTTTACAGGTAATTTTGTATTTCTTTTAGCTAGGTAGTTATTAAATAGTTAATAACTATTTAATAACTATTCTAACTAGCTAAAATAAATACAAAGTTACCTGTAAAATAAATATAAATCCTAAAATAGCTACAATGTAATTATTAATTACATTGTAGCTATCTTAGGGTTTATTTTACAGGTAAGTATTTAGTTTTAAATAGGAATAATTTATTTAAGTATAGTGTAGTGTTAGGTGTAATTGTAACTTAGGTTAGATTTTATTTTACAGGTAAATTTCTCTTTATTTTAGCTAGGTAAGCTATTAAATAGTTAATAACTATTTAATAGCTATTGTACCTAGTTAAAATAAATTGAAAGTTGCCTGTAGAATAAAAATAAATCCTAAGATATCTACAATATAATTATTATTTATATTGTAGCTATATTAGGGTTTATTTTAAAGTTAAGTATTTAGTTTTAAATAGGATTAATTTAGTTAAAGGACCAGTCAACACAGTAGATTACAGAGTAGAGGCGAGTGGGCGGCTATCAGTAGAGGAGGGGGGCGGGATCGCGTGTGCGTGCACGTGCACGGGGAGCGTGCGCGCGCGTGCACGGGAGCGTGCGCGCGTGTGCACGGGAGCGTGCACGCGCGTGCACGTGTCAAACTGCCCAAAAGTTAGAAACAAAAGTGATGTGAGCTGGAGATAGGATAATCTCAGATATGCCAACTTCCTGATTGCATCTATCACCACATATGCAATCGATTTAGGTTTTCACAAAAAATACTGATTGGAAGTGGCGCCAATTAAGGCTGTCTGATTCTATGTGTATCTGATTATGGATATTTATAATAAAGCAAATTACTACAATCGTTAGTTTAAAGCAAAGTCCACAATAATTTATTGATCAGTTATGAAAAAAAATAATATTCAATAGTATTTCTCAAGTACAATCGATTTGAAGGGTTCAATTCATTTAGAGGATTCAATTCCTATTTCAAACAATACATTCAATAATAGATCTAAAAAAGCAATCAATCTTTTTCTAAAAACACCGGTGTTCACTTCTAAAACCTAAATGGTTAATATCACTCAACTGATAATTATAAAAACAAGCCTTTAGTCATATATTGCAGGGATTGGACATTCAATTACCATAACATCAATATAAGTATAAAAGTAGTTTTAAGCATAAACCACAGGGATTAAAAATTCAATTTTCCTACATAAAGCCAGTGTCTCTTGGCACTTAAATTACTGTCACACTTGCTTATGCAGACTATAGTGTCATACACTGGTAGATAAAGTCTGTTGCATTCGGCTCTTATTCTATCAGCCAATTCCTAGTGTTCAGGCATAAAGTTCGTTCATAAATGTGTTGGAATTTTCTTATATGAGCCACTAAACAGCTGTTTCCTGGGCTCTTTTCAGGCTGCTACTACAGCGAGTTTTCTCCCCAATCCTACTGTCCGGAGTTCCGGTGTGGGAGGAGGCAAGGTATAAACACTCGCCTATGTTTCAGCGTTACTTTTAATCACAATGTATCTCCTAAGTGTGCACACTTACAGTTTTCTTTCTCCTTCTTTCATTCACTCTTCACTCCTACCGTCTACTCAGCGCTGTTTTGTAGTTATTCCCCCTGAGCTGGTTTAGACGGTCCTGGGAGCCAAATAAGTCTTTTCAAATAGGTTGAGTCTTTCCCAAACAAACTCTGGTGTGGTTTTCTACGCGTTTCAACTCTCCAGGGAGCCTTTGTCAAGTTAGAATTGAAGTGGAAGAGGCACAAGGTGGGAATCAGTGGGAGAAAGGGTGGGAATAAAAAATATTAATGATCTGGGAGAGGGTGGGGGGTTGGGTGTTAAGGGGGGTAAGCTACACTACAGAAAATCTTAAAATAAACTTTTGATTTCAAACTGGGTACTGGCAGACAGCTGCCAGTACCCAATATGGTGCACAATAAGGCAGAGGAGGGGTGTAGAGAGCTGTTTGGGGGATCAGGGAGGTTGGAGCTAAGGGGGGGGTCCTACACAGCAGAATTATTATTATTTTTTTTAAACAAAAAAAAAAAACTTTTATTTTAGTACTGGCAGACTTTCTGCCAGTACTTAAGATGGCGGGGACAATTGTGGGGTGGGGGAGGGAAGACAGCTGTTTGGGAGGTATCAGGGGGTGTGATGTGTCAGGTGGGAGGCTGATCTCTACACTAAAGCTAAAATTAACCCTGCAAGATCCTTATAAGCTACCTAATTAACCCCTTCACTGCTAGCCATAATACACGCGTGATGCGCAGCAGCATTTAGCGGCCTTCTAATTACCAAAAAGCAACGCCAAAGTCATATATGTCTGCTATTTCTGAACAAAGGGGATCCTAGAGAAGCATTTACAACCATGTGTGCCATAATTGCACAAGCTGTTAGTAAATAATTTCAGTGAGAAACATAAAATTGTGAAAAATGTAGCGTTTTTTTCAATTTGATCGCATTTGGCGGTGAAATGGTGGCATGAAATATACCAAAATGTGCCTAGATCAATACTTGGGGTTGTCTACTGCACTACACTAAAGCTAAAATTAACCCTACAAGCTCCCTACATGCTCCCTAACTAACCCCTTCACTGCTGGGCATAATACACGTGTGGTGCACAGTGGCATTTAGCGGCCTTCTAATTACCAAAAAGCAACGCCAAAGCCATATATGTCTGCTATTTCTGAACAAAGGGGATCCCAGAGAAGCATTTACAACCATTTATGCCATAATTGCACAAGTTGTTTGTAAATAATTTCAGTGAGAAACCTAAAGTTTGTGAAAAAATTTGTGAAAAAGTGAACGATTTTTTTTATTTGATGGCATTTGGCGGTGAAATGGTGGCATGAAATATACCAAAATGGGCCTAGATCAATACTTTGGGATGTCTTCTAAAAAAAATATATACATGTCAGGGGATATTCAGGGATTCCTGAAAGATATCAGTGTCCCAATGTAACTAGCGCTAATTTTGAAAAAAAGTGGTTTGGAAATAGCAAAGTGCTACTTGTATTTATTGCCCTATAACTTGCAAAAAAAGCAAAGAACATGTAAAAATTGGGTCTTTCTAAACTCTGGACAAAATTTAGAAACTATTTAGTATGGGAGTTTTTTGGTGGTTGTAGATGTTTAACAGATTTTGGGGATCAATGTTAGAAAAAGTGTGTTTTTTCCATTTTTTTCCTCATATTTTATAATTTTTTTATAGTAAATTATAAGATATGATGAAAATAATGGTATCTTTAGAAAGTCCATTTAATGGCGAGAAAAACGATATATAATATGTGTGGGTACAGTAAATAAGTAAGAGGAAAATTACAGCTAAACACAAACACCGCAAAAATGTAAAAATAGCCTTGGTCCCAAACGGACAGAAAATGGAAAAGTGCTGTGGTCATTAAGGGGTTAAGTTAGGGGGGTGTTAGGGTTAGACTTAGGTTTAGAGGTTAATAATTTTATTATAGTGGCGGCGGTGTAGGGGGGCAGGATAGGGGTTAATAAATTTATTATAGGTGGCAACGGTGTAGGGGGGGGCAGATTAGGGGTTAATAAGTTTAATATAGGTGGCGGTGGGGTCCGGGAGTGGCGGTTTAGGGGTTAAACAATTTATTTAGTTGCGGCGGGGTCCGGGATCGGCAGGATAGGGGTTAATAAATTTATTATAGGTGGCGGCGGTATAGGGGGGGCAGGATAGGGGTTACTAGGTATAATGTAGGTGGCGATGGGCTCCGGGAGCGGCGGATTAGGGGTTAATACATTTACTATAGTTGCGGCGGGGTCTAGGAGCGGCGGTTTAGGGGTTTATAACTTTATTTAGTTGCGGGGGGCTCCGGGAGTGCCGGTATAGGGGGTAGAACAGTGTAGTTAGTGTGGGTGCTTAGTGACAGGCTAGCAATAAAGCTGGGAAAAAGCCGAAGAGCAGCGAGATCGGATGAGTGATAACTATCACAGTCCGCTGCTCATCGCCCCGTACTTGGTGCGCGGCTTTTTGACAACTTTTTTGATAACTTTGGCGAGATTATTCAGGTCCGCAGCGGCGATGGTAGGCGAGCTTAGGCGGGCGTATTGGGGCCGGCGATGGCAGGTAAGTAGACACGTTGATAACTAGAGGCCCATACCTCAGTATGCTCAGAAGCGTGCATGTGTCCTGAACACTATATGGCAGCAGTGTGTGCCGTCTAGTGCTCAACAAAGTGTAACTGGTAAAAACATTGTTACAAACACAGCTGGAATATAGTGTTCAGGACAAATGCTTGCTCCTGCGCATAACTAGGTATGCTCTTCAATAAAGGATACAAAGATAATGAAGCAAATTTGGTTTGTCCAAAAGAGTTGTTTTAGATTTTTCCAAACATTTGGTTCAGCTGAATTTCATCCATGCAGGCATCCGGTTCAGATAAAAATATTGGATTCAGATTTGTTACTGTTGGGAACAGCTTATATAGACAAATAACATTAACAGAAATCTTACATTATAGGAACTCCCGTATGACTAAAACTCGGCATTTAGTGCCTGACCAGCTGTCCCTAACATCAGTCATTAGTAATACTATAGCAGGATGGACAGGGGACGATAGACAAATCAAATGACTTGACGAATCAGCTAAATTCTGACAAATTTGCATTTGTCCGTAGCCCGAATGCACGTCTCTAATCTGAATTATGAAAATGTCATTTTGACTTTCATGTCTCTTTTAATATGCCGTAATAAAGTATATATATAGTATATAGGTTAATGCATAACCTGCAATTACAGCTCAATGGATGACCGCCAATGTAAACAGAAATTCGGCTTAATAATGTCTTTCACACATACGGCAGAGCCATTAACAAATAGCCCATCCTGCATTGCTCTGTATACACACACAAGGCATTTACACAGAAGGAAGGAAAACAGGAACATGTTTTAGAAAATACGGCACCATTTCATTACATTGGGGCATATGTATCCAGCTCCGAATGGAGCTTGATGCCCCGTGTTTCTGGCGAGCCTGCAGGTGCAATGCTGAATACGGCGAGCGTATTGCTCGCCGTATTCAGCGAGGTCTGGCGGACCTGATCCGCAGTGTCGGATCAGGTCCGCCAGACCTTGATACATATGCCCCAAAATGTTGGGTTCACTGTATAATAAAGACCACAGAGATTTCCCTTCCTCGTGTCGTTCATTAGCGCTACAGGCACGAGCTAAATGCTCAGCTTTTTATGTTGCAGGACAACATGTGCTGCCAATTCCCAGATTCATTACATTTTTTTTTTTTTTTTTAAATGATGGTGGTCGTGGAATGAAAAATAATGAAGATTTTAATAGCTCTCTACAACAATGTTGTAGGTTGTTAGAGTAGCCCATTTAGAGACATTGAGCAAAAAAAATTCCAAGTTCCAAGTTAAAAATAAGTTTAATTAAAACAAAGTTTAAACTTAAAGGACTGTAAAGTCAAAACTAAACATAAAAGGATTGTCTATAGCATGACATTTTAAACAACTTTCCAATTGACTTATATTATCAAGTTTGTTTTGTTCTTTTGGCATCCTTTGTTAAAGAGTGATCTTAGGTGAGCTCAGGAGCATGCATGTGTATTTAGCCATATGGCAGCAGTTTATATCAATAAAATACATAGTAGCAATCACTGCAGCCATAGAATACTAAAAACAAATGCATGCTCCTCAGCTCCTATCTGTCTACCTCAATTTACTCTTCAATAAAGGATACCAAGAGAAAAAAGCAAAGTTGATAATAGAAGTTCAGGGGTAAGGGGACTCTTTAGCACTGATGAGAAAATATTGGTATATGCAAGACAGGAACGTGCATTTTTCAAAACAACAGCAATAGAGGCTTTAATTTCTTTTAACGCTGAATGCTAATCACTATAGTAAAGGAATGAAACGTTTTATGTAAACTCCCTTTCTAGTTATATTTATGCCATTATTAGTTTTGAAGCATTTCAATGTAAAACTAATCTAAAAATCGATTCTTCTGCAGATTTACGGACCAACAACAAGTTTGCATGATGTATTACAAATTTCAGTTTAGTTGATACAATGAAAACACATTTCCGAGAATGTTTTGACTCTAATGGAAAATGTATTGCTCTATTTTGATGTTGGTAATAAAACCCCTTTTGTATATTGATCTAAAGTGAAACAAATATAAATGGCTCTGAAGATGGACGATCAGGTTTAACGCTAGTCTAGGGGGACAAAAGTCAAAATTAACCTTTCATGATTCAGATAGAGCAGCACATTTAAACAACTTTCCAATTTACTTTCATTATCAATTTGTTCTCAGTCTTTTTATATTTACACTTTAAGGTACCTGCTCTTACTGAGCACGCGCAATAGTTTACATTTTTTACGTATATGAGTCTGTAATTGGCTGATGGCTGTCACATGATACAGTGGGCAGGGAAACTGAAGGAATTTTTTAAATCTCTCAGAAAAAAAAAATCTACTGATAATTAGAAATTCAGAGTGCAAATGTTTGGTCTTTTTATTATGTATTTGAGGATCCTGCAAATCTGCTGTATTTAATGTTCCCTCTAAGGACCATTACACTTGACATTTCAACAATGCATAACATGTTTCATTGTTGCGAGTGAAACATTATTGTATATACATTCATTATTTATTTTGCAGCCTTTCGCTGTAAAATGCAACTAAATTACAATCTACATTGTGCTTGCTTCACTTTCTCCCAGGGAGGCTTGGGTTTATATTTTTAGGCAATTTATGTGAGCTTTTGTTTACTTTTCCCTCTCTCCCTAAGCTTCTATGGTGTCACATACTTTTAAAAGGTGGATTATCAGTTTTGCATCAACAATCATGATACGAAAATAATTCCTTGCAATAGTCACTAAGTTAAATTAGTGCTAATCCTCTTTAAGGGAATACAGGCGTGTAGGCTACCCCAGACTGCACATGTGCAAACAGAGTAAATCTATATCTGAATATTAGTTTGTGATTGGTTAGCAGGGGTTCTTTTCTTCTGGGGACAGGAAAATCAGTGAAAAGAATAAACATAAAACAATATACTCATTTGAAGAAAATAAAGCTGCAGTTTTCATTGTAAAATTATTCTTATATATGAAGGTTTATAATCATGTAGTTTACAATTTGTGTTAAATGTCCCTTCAAGGGGCCATACATAGTTTTGGGTTTACAGAATTTCTCTGCTTGAGTAATTGTCAGATTAAACAGTTATAAAGAAGAAAATAAAAACTGTTATGTTTAATTATAGATGTTTACTTTTTTGACACATTTCACTCTATGGGAAGCTTCTCTGAATCTCTCTGGTCTGGTGAGATTATCTAAGAAGTCTCATCAGTACTGTGAGGTCCCTTAAATGTTTTTATAAAAACACATTTTACCTTGAGATCTGTTTATCTTATTGTGCAGATTCTAGATATGAAGCAGACATCTACATTCCAAAATAATGTTTAAAGAGACCCCAAACATTTTGCATAATTTCTCTTCATGTTTATGGGCACGATGATCAAAAACAAAATCTTTGGTATGTTTTATAAGAATTTATATCACAGTGTAGATGTATTTTCTTCACATACAGAGAGAGTCCTTCATAGTGAATCAAACAGCTCATGATTTTGTCACAGAATAAACAATATATACCTGATTATTATTATTATTATTATTATTAATATTATTATGTCCTTCTAATTAAACTTTCACTACCCTGCTTCCTAGAAGGTGGGAATTTCAAACCCTGGTACATGAGTGGCAAGTCTAGTCCTAGATGGTGCTAAGCCGTCATAATGATGATTAAGAAAATTATCATGTTAAATATGTTATTTAAATTTAAAGGGACAGTCTACACAAGAATTTGTATTGTTTAAAAATATAGATAATTCCTTTATTACCCATTCACCAGTTTTTGGATGAAGTCTAGAGCCCAAAAAAAAGGAATCAAGACTGAAAGAGTGCACTTGGGGAGCACTCCCGTCCCTGATTGTAATGATTAATAAACTCACATTCAGGACCAGAAACTTGGTATTCAAGTGGATTTAATTAAAACATAACTTTTATTAGAAAAATAGTTGTGTAAAATCAATGTGTGTGTGTATGCACTTTAAAAACACATAGGAACTGAGCCGCAAATATTAGTTAATACTAGGTTCTGTAACCTGATTGTACAGATATTATGGGTCCCTTTAAAGAGGGAATTCACCCCAATATTAGGGGTTGTTTGTATTTTATCTTAGTGCAACAGTAATAGTAGCAAAGGGGTTAAATAAATAGATATAAAGATTTTATTGACAATAATAGTCTTATTTATAGTCAATGCAGTTGGACTGATGCAGGATTATAGCAGTATGTACTATCACACACTATTAAGTAAACTATATCCTAACATCTATTACCCCATATAGTGTCATGTACTGGGGGTAGACAAAGATGTATCAACTGGGGTTCATTTGCTGATTGTGTATTATACACTGTATAACATTGTAGTTAGAATCAACCGTCTTATTGGAACATATGATGCTGGTGGTAACCTGGATTACCCTTCAATGTAGCTTTCAATAAAAAGGAAAAGAGGCTCTTGTGTAATATTTAATACCTTGTATTGTAATTTATTAGTGTAATGGAACATAAGATTATCAACTTGTTACAAATGCATCTGATATATTACGCACTTGTTTATACAACGTGTCAGAATAGCTCTTTATTACCATATAGAGTATGTAATGCTTGAAATTAAATTTGTGGCTGATAAATTAAGGATAATAATCTTGAACAAAATTACTGCTCTTGTGTCTCAATTCACATCCGTGCGTATTGAGGCAGAACTTGTTTTTGTTTTTTTTGCTACCAGTGCCCACGCTCCCAACACTGCCAAATCCTTACCAATAGGTGAGTTCCTAAGACTAAGGAGAAACTGCTCTCAGGACAAGACCTTCAAAACAAGAGCCACAGAATTGGAGAATCGTCTTCTACAGCGAGGATACAGTAAAAGATCTATTCGCAAAGCTAAAACAAGAGCACTCAAAACCCCAAGATCTGATCTTTTAAAGACTAAAGTAAAAAAAGGTGACTCCAAGACTCGACTAGTGCTAACTTATAATCAAGACACCCATTTAATCACGAATATAATTCAGAAAAATTGGCACATTCTTCAAGCTGACCCTCTACTTAAAGATCTAATAGGAGATCGGGTGCATTTGAGTTATCGAAGAAACAAAAACTTGAAAGAAATGCTTAGTCCCAGCCATTACGTATACAAATCCAGAAAAACAAGACCGGCAGAACAAGGATCCTTTGCCTGTGGAAACTGCTCCTCTTGCAGCAATATGATAAAAAAGAAAATCATAACAGATAGATTCGGAAAACATCATAAAATCAAGACATATATCAGCTGCAACACCACGGGTGTAATCTATGCCCTTCAATGTAAATGTCCCAGAGTTTACATAGGAATGACAACAAGAACGCTACACACAAGATTGATGGAACACATGCGAAATATCAGAAATGCTCCGTCTGATCTGTCAAAAGATAAAAAGATCACGTCTGTAGCATCTCACTTTCTCAGATACCACCAATCCAAAACCTCTGAACTCAAGTGTCATGGGATCCAAAAAATATCATTAGGTTTAAGAGGTGGGGACCTGGAAAAAGCCCTTCTAAAGGCTGAAACCAGGTGGATATACCTGATGGATTCAGTATACCCTAAGGGTATGAATGAACAAAACAATTACTCCATGTTCCTATAATGATATAAAGATTAGGAACATCTGTACATTAGAGGAAACAGTTAAAAACATCCGACAATATACTAATGTCATCACGGTGGGCCTACACAACATGATCCTAAAGATCATCCCTTTCAGAATTTTCCCTTCCATTTTTTCCCCCCTTCACTAATTCACCCTTAACATCCATAAGTGTTCCAATGAACATGTATTTACAACTTTACTCTTATCACAAGAGACACACTATGTGCACTAGATTCACCTCATTTGTTTAAATAACAGAATTCAGTCGCCCCAATCAAGAAACCCAAAAACATTTTTGTACCAACACCTATCATGTCATTCCCTTACCCTGAACTTTGGTCACAATTTTGATACATCAGTTTTTTACACTATTTTATAGCACACAACCATTGATCCTTATTCTACCTACAATACACACCAATGTTTAATGATGTGTATATTCCCCCTATGTTCCAGTATGCACTTTACTGATCACTCTAACGTTGGGATCTCCACGTCACTTACTCAAATCACTCATCCTCACTAGGATTTATTTAATAATGAATGCTATCATGTTCAACCAGCATCATATGTTCCAATAAGACGGATTATTCTAACTACAATGTTATACAGTGTATAATACACAATCAGCAAATGAACCCCAGTTGATACATCTTTGTCTACCCTCAGTACATGACACTATATGGGGTAATAGATGTTAGGATATAGTTTACTTAATAGTGTGTGATAGTACATACTGCTATAATCCTGCATCAGTCCAACTGCATTGACTATAAATAAGACTATTATTGTCAATAAAATCTTTATATCTATTTATTTAACCCCTTTGCTACTATTACTGTTGCACTAAGATAAAATACAAACAACCCCTAATATTGGGGTGAATTCCCTCTTTAAAGGGACCCATAATATCTGTACAATCAGGTTACAGAACCTAGTATTAACTAATATTTGCGGCTCAGTTCCTATGTGTTTTTAAAGTGCATACACACACACATTGATTTTACACAACTATTTTTCTAATAAAAGTTATGTTTTAATTAAATCCACTTGAATACCAAGTTTCTGGTCCTGAATGTGAGTTTATTAACCCCTTAATGACCACAGCACTTTTCCATTTTCTGTCCATTTGGGACCAAGGCTATTTTTACATTTCTGCGGTGTTTGTGTTTAGCTGTAATTTTCCTCTTACTCTTTTACTGTACCCACACATATTATATACCGTTTTTCTCGCCATTAAATGGACTTTCTAAAGATACCATTATTTTCATCATATCTTATCATTTACTATAAAAAAAATATAAAATATGAGGAAAAAATGGAAAAAAACACACTTTTTCTAACTTTGTCCCCCAAAATCTGTTACACATCTACAACCACCAAAAAACACCCATGCTAAATAATTTCTAAATTTTGTCCAGAGTTTAGAAATACCCAATGTTTACACGTTCTTTGCTTTTTTTGCAAGTTATAGGGCAATAAATACAAGAAGCACTTTGCTATTTCCAAACCACTTTTTTTCAAAATGAGCGCTAGTTACATTGGAACCCTGATATCTGTCAGGAATACCTGAATATCCCTTGACATGTATATATTTTTTTTTAGAAGACATCCCAAAGTATTGATCTAGGCCCATTTTGGTATATTTCATGCCACCATTTCACCACCAAATGCGATCAAATAAAAAAAATTGTTCACTTTTTCACAAATTTTTTCACAAACTTTAGGATTCTCACTGAAATTATTTACAAACAGCTTGTGCAATTATGGCATAAATGGTTGTAATTTTTTCTCTGGAATCCCCTTTGTTCAGAAATAGCAGACATATATGGCTTTGACGTTGCTTTTTGGTAATTAGAAGGCCGCTAAATGCCACTGCGCACCATGCATGTATTATGCACAGCAGGGAAGGGGTTAATAAGGGAGCATGTAGGGAGCTTTTTGGGGTAATTTTAGCTTTAGTGTAGTGTAGTAGACAACCCAAAGTATTGATCTACGCCCATTTTGGAATATTTCATGCCACCATTTCACCACCAAATGCGATCAAATAAAGAAAAACGTTAAATTTTTCAAAATTTTAGATTTCTCACTGAAATCATTTACAAACATTTTGTGCAATTATGGCACAAATGGTTGTAAATGCTTCTCTGGGGTCTCCTTTGTTCAAAAATAGCAGACATATATGGATTTGGTGTTGCTTTTTGGTAATTAGAAGGCTGCTAAATGCCACTGCGCACAACACGTGAATTATGCCCAGCAATGAAGGGGTTAATTAGGTAGCTTGTATGGAGTTTGCAGGGTTAATTTTAGATTTAGTGTAGAGATCAGCTTCCCACCTGACACATCAGACCCCCTGATCCCTCCCAAAGAGCTCTCTTTCCTCCCCCACCCCAAAAATTGTCCCCGCCATCTTAAGTACTGGCAGAAAGTCTGCCAGTACTAAAATAAAAGGTATCCTTTTTTTATATATAGCATATTTACATATGCTGCTGTGTAAGATTCCTCCCCTTAGCCCCCAACCTCCCTGATCCCCCCCAAAACAGCTCTCTAACCCTCCCCCTCTGCCTTATTGGGGGCCATCTTGGGTACTGGCAGCTGTCTGCCAGTACCCAGTTTGCATGTAAAAATGTTTTTTTTTGTTTTTTTTTTTTTTTGTTTTTCTGCAGTGTAGCTTCCCCCCCCAAGACTAATCCCCCACCCCCTCCCAGATCCCTTAGACGACTTTAATCAGGGATTTTATCCCTCCTTTCTCCCCATAATAAAAAAAACTGTTTCTGTAGTGTAAGTGGTTCCCACCCGCTCCCTCCCCGTGCACGCGCCCGCCCACCACCCCCTGTGTGCGCACCCCCGGCGATACCGCCCCCGATCCCGCCCCCCTCTCTGACCAAGAAGCCATCGATGGCCGCCCACCCACCTCAGCTCCCACCCACCAACGAATGCGGCCATCGATGTCCGGTGCAGAGAGGGCCACAGAGTGGCTCTCTCTGCACCGGAGGGGTAAAAAATGTTATTGCAGGATGCCTCAATATCGAGGCATCCTGCAATAACCGGAAAACAGCTGGAAGTGATCAGGATCGCTTCCAGCTGCTTTCCACACTGAGGACGTGCAGGGTACGTTCTCAGGCGTTAACTGCCTTTTTTCTGAGGACGTACCCTGCACGTCCTCAGTCGTTAAGGGGTTAATCATTACAATCAGGGACGGGAGTGCTCCCCAAGTGCACTCTTTCAGTCTTGATTACTTTTTTTTGGGCTCTAGACTTCATCCAAAAGTTGTTCTTGTGCACAAGCACCCCTGCTCATACAAAAGACACATACACACATATATTTATGTGGATGTGTGTATATATATATATACATATGAATACTGATATATTCAACAGATTTAATTGAGCAACCCTGTACTAATAATATTTGTAGTGCTAGTGCCACCCCTTCTTCTTACAGTACATTCACCAGTTTTGCATAACCAACACTGTTATATTAATAAACTTTTTACCTCTGTGATTATCTTGTATCTAAGCCTCTGCAAACTGACCCCTTATCTCAGGTCTTTTGACATACATGCCTTTTAGCTAATCAGTGCTGACTCGTAAATAACTCCACGGAAGTGAACAAAATGTCATCTATATGACACAAATTAATTAGCAGTGCCTAACTGTCAAAATGCACTGACATATGAGGTTCAATGGCTTAGAAATTAGCATATAAGCCTATCTAGGTTTAGCTTTTCACAAATAATAACAAGAGAGCAAAGTAAATTTGATGATAAAAAAAATTGTTTAAAATTACTTGCCCTATCCGTATATATAAAATAAATGTTTAATTTTGTCTAGACTGTACCTTTAATTTGCTAAAAAAAAATGTGTACAATTCACTTTCTCTAATAAGCCTCTAAGGAAATGTCAAAAGTAATTAGTGCCATTGTTAAAGTCAACTTAGCTCTGATTCTACTAAACTGGTCTGGTGTTTGGATGAACCAAGGGTGGTGTTTGCACAAGTAGGGGGGGTATTTGGGAGGTCCAGGGATGGTGTGTGAATTGTACAAGGGTGGTGTCTGAGCAGTTAAATTAAATGGTGGTGTTAAATGGTGGTGTTTGGAAAAACTAGGTGGACTTTGGGTAGTTAAGGGTGATGTTTGGATAGTAAAGACATGGTGTTTGGATGTTCCAGGAGTGATGCTTGAATGGCACATAGGTAATGTCTGGATGGCACAGGGGTGGTCCAGATTTGTGTTTGGGTTATACAGTGGTGATTGTTTTGGTGGTCCAGTGTTATGTTTGGATTTTACAGAGATGAAGTTTGGATGGTACAGGTGTGATGTTTGGATGGTCCAGTGATGTGTTTGGGTGGTACAGGAGTGATGTTTGGATGAACTAAGGGTAGTCTTTGATTGGCCCAGGCTCATGCTTGGATAGTAAAAGGGTGATATTTAGATAGTCCAGTGGTATGTTTGGATAGTAAAACATTTGGATTACCCAGGGTCCTGTCATCAAGCTCTACCAATGGTCCTGATTTTAGTATCATCCTTGAAGGAACAGAAGGAAGACAAATCAAGTTGGTTGGCCTTGAGGACTAGATTTGGGCAACCTTCTCAAAGAATAAAAACTCAATGTGGCCTCTCCTTTGAAAGAGCTGAACACCCTGAAGTATATTCTTACATTATGCTTAGAACTCACCTGGAATCGTGTTCGCTCAGCAGCAAACACTTGATAATGAAGCATGGCCTGTAGAACCTTCTTGTGGCCATCTGGGACCAGACAGACAGCTCCAAGTATCTCTAAGACTGCAATCTTGGTTTTAATGTTCTCAGTCCGTAAGCTCTGGGAGATAATGTTAATGCTCTCAGGATGAGCCAGGACATGCGCCCTCCCTTGGGAGTTGTTCATCAGGGCCTTGATGCATCCTATAACGGATGTATGTATGCGGCTCTCCGATGTTTCATAGTCCATGCTCTTGAGGAAGTTCAGCAAGCAAGTTAAACCATCCAGCTCAATGAACCTGGTCACAAACCTAGAAAAAATGAAAACACACAATACTTTAAACACAAATAACAAAGGAAAAACAACAAATATTCATAGGCATTTAAATCTACTTGAATAAAGGGTTTTTCATTGCGTTTAAGAAGACGAACTTAGAGAACGTTCAAACTTGAAGTTACTCAAAATTAAGAAATGTATCAAAAGAAATATCAAATCGTAATGAATATGATCCAAAAGCTGTGTATTTACTGTAGAGTAAAATATATATTATAAATTTGCTAGTGCAATAAAATATTATATATATATATTCATCAATATAAGTGATTGTGTTCTGTTGTTTTATGTTATAAAGCTTCTTGATTGTTGCTTTCTCATCTCCATTACTGTGGCCAATGAGGGATGGATATGAATAAGCTCTTGCAAATATCAACCAATCACTGTACAGCCTGTAGGGAGGTCAGGTTTCTGCATGTTTTAGTGGTAAAAAAATAACAGGGAAAGAAGGCAAATAATGAAAGCGCATTCCAAAGTTTTTCATTGTGTGTAGTTACTCATTCTGGGCTAGAATACAAGTGACGCGCTATTTCTCACACCTGCTTGTGCGTTAACTTAGCTTTTTGCGCGGGTACCATGCATATTACAAGTTGAAAGTAAAAAGTTTTCACACGAGCAATAACCCGACACAAACAAAAAGCCGAACTTCAAATATTGCTATCACGTTAACGTATTCCCCTAAAGACTTCAGTGGAGCACAAAAAGTGGTATGAAACCGAAGACCCTTACTTCCACGCAAACTCGCCATGAAATATTAATATTTCACATTCCAATATTCCTCACATTGAATAACATGTTCTATTTATTCATAAATACATATCTCTACAAATATCTGATGTTTTTTATATATAGGTATAGCTAAATACATATATATATATATATATATATATTATATATTTATATATATGAATAGCTACTTAAAAAATATTTAAAACATACACCCCTATGTGGAGAACAGTGGAATGTGAAATATTTATTTTAAATACATAGTTAAACACTTTTTTAAATTTGAATATTGCATACATATGATTTTACATGTTTTCAGCTACTTGACTGCAAAGGACTCCAATGATCTTCCATATATATCTATATATGTGTGCCCTAGAGCTGCAGAATCTTTGGCGTTCTACAAATAACCGATAATAATAATATGTATATATGTGTTGATATGTGTATATATGTCTGTAAAAACATATATACACATTTAAATACATAAATACATATGCACACACATATACAGACACATTATATATATATACACACACACACACATACATATTTAGACATGTATATCTATGTGTCTTTATGTTAGAGTCCTTTGCAGCATTGTTCCCCCTAATACCTCATATCTTTGAGCCCTTATAACTTTTTTATACAATCTTTTTTATCAGAGAGTGTTATTATTATCAGTTATTTGTAAAGCACCAACAAATTCACATGTATATACAGTATCTTACAAAAGTGAGTACACCCCTCACATTTTTGTAAATATTTTATTATAACTTTTCATGTGACAACACTGAAGAAATGACACTTTGCTACAATGTAAAGTAGTGAGTGTGTTTAACAGTGTAAATTTGCTGTCCCCTCAAAATAACTCAAAACACAGCCATTAATGTCTACACCGTTGGCAACAAAAGTGAGTACACCCGTAAGTGGAAATGTCCAAAATGGGGACAAAGTGTCAATATTTTGTGTGGCCACCATTATTTTCCAGCACTGCCTTAACCCTCTTGGGCATGGAGTTCACCAGAGCTTCACAGGTTGCCACTGGAGTCCTCTTCCACTCCTTCATGACGACATCACGGATGTTAGAGACCTTGTGCTCCCCCACCTTCTGTTTTAGGATGCCCCACAGATGCTAAATAGGGTTTAGGTCTGGAGACATGCTTGACCAATCCATCACCTTTACCCTAAGCTTCTTTAGCAAGGCAGTGGTCGTCTTGGAAGTGTGTTTGGGGTTGTTATCATGTTGGAATACTGCCCTGCAGCCCAGTTTCTGAAGGGAGGGGATCATGCTCTGCTTCAGTATGTCACAGTACATGTTGGCATTCATGGTTCTCTCAATGAACTGTAGCTCCCCAGTGCCGGCAACACTCATGCAGGCCCAGACCATGACACTCCCACCATCATGCTTGACTGTAGTACTCCTCACCTGGTTGCCGCCACACACGCTTGACACCATTTGAAACAAATACGTTTATCTTGGTCTCATCAGACCACAGGACATGGTTCAAGTAATCTATGTCCTTAGTCTGCTTGTCTTCAGCAAACTGTTTGCAGGCTTTCTTGTGCATCATCTTTTGGGACGACAGCCATGCAGATTAATTTGCAGGCTGACTCCCCACCCCTTCCATCTCTACAGCAATGCTGGCAGCACTCATACGTCTATTTCCCAAAGACAACCTCTGGATATGACGCTGAGCACGTGCACTCAACTTCTTTGGTCAACAATGGCAAGGCCTGTTCTGAGTGGAGCCTGTCCTGTGAAACCGCTGTATGGTCTTGCCCACCGTGCAGCAGCTCAGTTTCAGGGTCTTAGCAATCTTCTTATAGCCTAGGCCATCTTTATGTAGAGCAACAATTCTTTTTTTTCAGATCCTCAGAGAGTTATTTGCCATGAGGTGCCATGTTAATCTTCCAGTGACCAATATGAGAGAATGTGAGAGCGATAACACCAAATTTAACAGACCTGCTCCCCATTCAAACCTGAGACCTTGTAAAACTAATGAGTCACATGACACCAGGGAGGGAAAATGGCTAATTGGGCCCAATTTGGACATTTCCACTTAGGGGTGTACTAATTTTTCTTGCCAACGGTTTAGACATTAATGGCTGTGTGTTGAGTTATTTTGAGAGGACAGCAAATTTGCACTGTTATACAGGCTGTACACTCACTACTTTACATTGTAGTAAATTGTCATTTCTTCAGTGTTGTCACATGAAAAGATATAATAAAATATTTACAAAAATGTGAGGGGTGTACTCACTTTTGTGAGATACTGTAGAATGAGAAGAGAAGAGGATTGGGAGGTTGGATTGAGATAAGGGAGAGGTTGAAACTGTGTGTGAGTATAGGGGTAAGTGTAGAAGAGAGAGGGGAGTAGCTGTAAGGGAAAGGGGCCAAGGGGACAGGAAGTGAGGTGAGAGGAGAGTATAAGGGCTGAAACTTCTTCCTTGGTAACAGGGGCAAAAGAGCTGAATTTTAGGCTTTGTAGGTTTTGGATGATTTTGAGCTTTTGAGGGGGTTGAAGACTGTTACTATGTTGAGAGATGATTTTGTTTCTGATTTAATCATTTTTGTTAATGAAGTGGTTGTCAAAATCTTATTATGAGTGTAACTGTACTTTTAAAGGTATTTTTAGTGTGTTTTGTACAACTTTTTTGACTCGCGTAACAGTTAACCAGAGCTCTGAAGTCGCGCTAACTTGACACGTGTTAAATTCAATTGGGCTCAAGTGAACACGTTTACTTTTAACTTGTAATACCTCTCTACTTACAAAGTGTCCAAAGAGCCAAGATAAACGCCTTATTGTTTGCAACAGTTAGCTCTCCACTTGTAATCTATCGCTCTATGGGGATTTACATTTTGAGTTTATTGATGTAGCTATTAGTACGTGACTCAAGGCAGAACATGCAGTGATCTGAGATATAATTGCAGAAAATGCATCATGTCTGCAGAAAGAACAGGACACATGCAGGAACTGTTGGCGTTTTAACTTTGCAGCGCTCCTCCGAATTTTGCTGTTCTCTTCAAACAGAGCTGTGCTCTGGCTGCACTGTGTAAGTTTTCCTTAACAAAGGGCATCCAGAGTAAAGTGCTGTTTGAATTGAACAGTCAAATATACAGTAGCGCTGCAAAGTAGGAGTGCATTGATTGTTAACTGGCTCTCAAATTTGTTTCAAACCTGCCCCCTAGCCTTTCCCAGTCTGCAAAGCTGTTTTTTTTCTGAATGTAAGACATTCATTTGAGCAATGCAGCTTTTTTATTACTACATTTCTATGTTAGACCAAGAGAAAACAGAATTTATGCTTACCTGATAAATTACTTTCTCCAACGGTGTGTCCGGTCCACGGCGTCATCCTTACTTGTAGGATATTCTCTTCCCCAACAGGAAATGGCAAAGAGTCCCAGCAAAGCTGGCCACATAGTCCCTCCTAGGCTCCGCCCACCCCAGTCATTCGACCGACGGACAGGAGGAAATATATATAGGAGAAACCATATGGTACCGTGGTGACTGTAGTTAGAGAAAAAAATTCATCAGACCTGATTAAAAAAAACCAGGGCGGGCCGTGGACCGGACACACCGTTGGAGAAAGTAATTTATCAGGTAAGCATAAATTCTGTTTTCTCCAACATTGGTGTGTCCGGTCCACGGCGTCATCCTTACTTGTGGGAACCAATACCAAAGCTTTAGGACACGGATGAAGGGAGGGAGCAAATCAGGTTACCTAAACGGAAGGCACCACAGCTTGCAAAACCTTTCTCCCAAAAATAGCCTCCGAAGAAGCAAAAGTATCAAATTTGTAAAATTTGGCAAAAGTGTGCAGTGAAGACCAAGTCGCTGCCTTACATATCTGGTCAACAGAAGCCTTGTTCTTGAAGGCCCATGTGGAAGCCACAGCCCTAGTGGAGTGAGCTGTAATTTTTTCAGGAGGTTGCCGTCCGGCAGTCTCATAAGCCAATCGGATAATACTTTTAAGCCAAAAGGAAAGAGAGGTAAAAGTCGCTTTTTGAACTCTCCTTTTACCAGAATAAACAACAAACAAGGAAGATGTTTGTCTGAAATCTTTAGTAGCCTCTAAATAGAACTTTAGAGCACAAACAACGTCCAAATTGTGTAACAAACGTTCCTTCTTTGAAACTGGATTCGGACACAAAGAAGGTACAACTATCTCCTGGTTAATATTTTTGTTAGAAACAACCTTAGGAAGAAAACCAGGCTTAGTACGCAAAACCACCTTATCTGCATGGAACACCAGATAGGGCGGAGAACACTGCAGAGCAGATAACTCTGAAACTCTTCTAGCAGAAGAAATTGCAACTAAAAACAAAACTTTCCAAGATAGTAACTTAATATCTATGGAATGTAAAGGTTCAAACAGAACCCCTTGAAGAACTGAAAGAACTAAATTTAGACTCCAGGGAGGAGTCAAAGGTCTGTAAACAGGCTTGATCCTAACCAGAGCCTGAACAAAAGCTTGAACATCTGGCACAGCTGCCAGTCTTTTGTGTAATAAGACAGATAAAGCAGAGATCTGTCCCTTTAGAGAACTTGCAGATAATCCTTTCTCCAAACCTTCTTGTAGAAAGGAGAGAATCTTAGGAATTTTTATCTTATTCCATGGGAATCCTTTGGATTCACACCAACAGATATATTTTTTCCATATTTTATGGTAAATTTTTCTAGTTACAGGTTTTCTGGCCTGAACCAGAGTATCTATAACAGAATCTGAAAACCCACGCTTTGATAGAATCAAGCGTTCAATCTCCAATCCGTCAGTTGGAGGGAGACCAGATTTGGATGTTCGAATGGACCCTGAACAAGAAGGTCCTGTCTCAAAGGTAGCTTCCATGGTGGAGCCGATGACATATTCACCAGGTCTGCATACCAAGTCCTGCGTGGCCACGCAGGAGCTATCAAGATCACCGAGGCCCTCTCCTGATTGATCCTGGCTACCAGCCTGGGAATGAGAGGAAACGGTGGGAATACATAAGCTAGGTTGAAGGTCCAAGGTGCTACTAGTGCATCTACTAGAGTCGACTTGGGATCCCTGGATCTGGACCCATAGCAAGGAACCTTGAAGTTCTGACGAGACGCCATCAGATCCATGTCTGGAATGCCCCATAATTGAGTTATTTGGGCAAAGATTTCCGGATGGAGTTCCCACTCCCCCGGATGGAATGTCTGACGACTCAGAAAATCCGCTTCCCAATTTTCCACTCCTGGGATGTGGATCGCAGACAAGTGGCAGGAGTGATCCTCCGCCCATTGAATTATTTTGGTCACTTCTTTCATCGCCAGGGAACTCTTTGTTCCCCCCTGATGATTGATATATGCAACGGTCGTCATGTTGTCTGATTGGAACCTTATGAATTTGGCCTTTGCTAGTTGAGGCCAAGCTCTGAGAGCATTGAATATCGCTCTCAGTTCCAGAATGTTTATCGGGAGAAGAGACTCTTCCCGAAACCATAAACCCTGAGCTTTCAGGGATTCCCAGACCGCGCCCCAGCCCACTAGACTGGCGTCGGTTGTGACAATGACCCACTCTGGCCTGCGGAAGCTCATTCCCTGGGACAGATGGTCCAGGGTCAGCCACCAACGGAGTGAATCTCTGGTCTTTTGATCTACTTGAATCATTGGAGACAAGTCTGTATAATCCCCATTCCACTGTTTGAGCATGCACAGTTGTAATGGTCTTAGATGAATTCGTGCAAAAGGAACTATGTCCATTGTTGCAACCATCAATCCTACTACTTCCATGCACTGCGCTATGGAAGGACGAGGAACAGAATGAAGCACTTGACAAGAGCTTAGAAGTTTTGATTTTCTGACCTCTGTCAGAAAAATCCTCATTTCTAAGGAATCTATTATTGTTCCCAAGAAGGGAACTCTTGTTGACGGGGACAGAGAACTTTTTTCTATGTTCACCTTCCATCCGTGAGATCTGAGAAAGGCTAGAACGATGTCCGTATGAGCCTTTGCTTTTGACAGGGACGACGCTTGTATTAGAATGTCGTCCAAGTAAGGTACTACTGCAATGCCCCTTGGTCTTAGAACCGCTAGAAGGGACCCTAGCACCTTTGTGAAAATCCTTGGAGCAGTGGCTAATCTGAATGGGAGGGCCACAAACTGGTAATGTTTGTCCAGAAAAGCGAACCTTAGGAACTGATGATGTTCTTTGTGGATAGGAATATGTAGGTACGCATCCTTTAGATCCACGGTAGTCATAAATTGACTTTCCTGGATGGTGGGTAGAATCGTTCGAATAGTTTCCATTTTGAACGATGGTACCCTGAGAAATTTGTTTAGGATCTTCAAATCCAAAATTGGTCTGAACGTTCCCTCTTTTTTGGGAACTACGAACAGATTGGAATAAAATCCCATTCCTTGTTCCTTTATTGGAACTGGGTGTATCACTCCCATCTTTAACAGGTCTTCTACACAATGTAAGAATGCCTGTCTCTTTATTTGGTTTGAGGATAAGTGAGATTTGTGGAACCTTCCCCTTGGGGGTAGTTCCTTGAATTCCAGGAGATAACCTTGAGAAACTATTTCTATCGCCCAAGGATCCTGAATATCTCTTGCCCAAGCCTGAGCAAAGAGAGAGAGTCTGCCCCCCACCAGATCCGGTCCCGGATCGGGGGCTACTCCTTCATGCTGTTTTGTTAGCAGTGGCAGGCTTCTTGGCCTGCTTACCCTTGTTCCAGCCTTGCATTGGTTTCCAGGCTGGTTTGGGTTGTGAGGCATTACCCTCTTGCTTAGAGGATGCAGAATTAGAGGCTGGTCCGTTTCTGCGAAAGGGACGAAAATTAGGCTTATTTTTAGCCTTAAAAGACCTATCCTGTGGAAGGGCGTGGCCCTTTCCCCCAGTGATGTCTGAAATAATCTCTTTCAATTCTGGTCCAAATAAAGTTTTACCTTTGAAAGGGATGTTAAGCAATTTTGTCTTGGATGACACATCCGCTGACCAAGACTTTAGCCAAAGCGCTCTGCACGCCACGATAGCAAACCCTGAATTTTTCGCCGCTAATCTGGCTAATTGCAAAGCGGCATCTAAAATAAAACAGTTAGCCAATTTAAGTGTGTGAACTCTGTCCATAACCTCCTCATATGGAGTTTCTCTACTGAGCGACTTTTCTAGTTCCTCGAACCAGAACCACGCTGCCGTAGTGACAGGAACAATGCATGAAATTGGTTGTAGAAGGTAGCCTTGCTGTACAAAAATCTTTTTAAGCAAACCTTCCAATTTTTTATCCATAGGATCTTTGAAAGCACAACTATCTTCGATAGGAATAGTAGTGCGTTTGTTTAGAGTAGAAACTGCCCCCTCGACCTTAGGGACTGTCTGCCATAAGTCCTTTCTGGGGTCGACCATAGGAAATAATTTCTTAAATATAGGGGGGGGAACAAAAGGTATGCCGGGCTTTTCCCACTCCTTATTTACTATGTCCGCCACCCGCTTGGGTATAGGAAAAGCGTCGGGGGGCACCGCAACCTCTAGGAACCTGTCCATCTTGCATAATTTCTCTGGAATGACCAAATTGTCACAATCATCCAGAGTAGATAACACCTCCTTAAGCAGTGTGCAGAGATGTTCTAATTTAAATTTAAATGTCACAACATCAGGTTCAGCTTGATGAGAAATTTTTCCTGAATCTGAAATTTCTCCATCAGACAAAACCTCCCTCATGGCCCCTTCAGATTGGTGTGAGGGTATGACAGAACAATTATCATCAGCGCCCTCTTGCTCTTCAGTGTTTAAAACAGAGCAATCGCGCTTTCTCTGATAAGTAGGCATTTTGGATAAAAGATTTGCTATGGAGTTATCCATTACAGCCGTTAATTGTTGCATGGTAATAAGTATTGGCGCACTAGATGTACTAGGGGCCTCCTGCATGGGCAAAACTGGTGTAGACACAGTAGGAGATGATGTAGTATCATGTTTACTCCCCTCATTTGAGGAATCATCTTGGGCAATATCATTATCTGTGGCAGTACTGTCCTTACTTTGTTTGGACGCTATGGCACAATTATCACATAAATTTAAATGGGGAGACACATTGGCTTTCATACATATAGAACATAGCTTATCTGAAGGTACAGACATGTTAAACAGGCTTAAACTTGTCAACAAAGCACAAAAAATGTTTTAAAATAAAACCGTTACTGTCACTTTAAATTTCAAACAGAAAACACTTTATTACTGAATATGTGAAAAAGTATGAAGGAATCGTTCAAAAATTTCCAAAATTCCACCACAGTGTCTTAAAGCCTTAAAAGTATTGCACACCAAATTTCAGAGCTTTAACCCTTAAAATAACGGAACCGGGGCTGTTTTTAAATTTAACCCCTATACAGTCCCAGCTATAGTCTTTGCTAAGACCCAACCAAGCCCTGAGGGGAATACGATACCAAATGACGCCTTCTAGAAGCTTTTTCAGAGATTTTTAGATCCTCACGCATGCATCTGCATGCCCTGCTCTCAAAAAACAACTGCGCATTAATGGCGCGAAAATGAGGCTCAGTCTATAACTAGAAAGGCCCCCTGACTGAAAAAGGTGACCAACACAGTGCCTGCCGTTTTATAAGCGTTCCCCAAGATTATAAATGCCAATTGTTAGCCTAAATCTGAATAATATGCCCAAATAAAGCAATCGATTTAGCCCATAAAAATGTCTACCAGTTTTTTAGCCCATATTAAGCCCTTTATTCTGTTTGTTTGACTAAGAAAATGGCTTACCGGTCCCCATGAGGGGAAATGACAGCCTTCCAGCATTACACAGTCTTGTTAGAAATATGGCTAGTCATACCTTAAGCAGAAAAAGTCTGCTAACTGTTTCCCCCAACTGAAGTTACTTCATCTCAACAGTCCTATGTGGAAACAGCAATCGATTTTAGTTACTGTCTGCTAAAATCATCTTCCTCTTACAAACAGAAATCTTCATCCTTTTCTGTTTCAGAGTAAATAGTACATACCAGCACTATTTTAAAATAACAAACACTTGATAGAAGAATAAAAACTACATTTAAACACCAAAAAACTCTTAACCATCTCCGTGGAGATGTTGCCTGTGCAACGGCAAAGAGAATGACTGGGGTGGGCGGAGCCTAGGAGGGACTATGTGGCCAGCTTTGCTGGGACTCTTTGCCATTTCCTGTTGGGGAAGAGAATATCCCACAAGTAAGGATGACGCCGTGGACCGGACACACCAATGTTGGAGAAAAGGAAACAAATTTATTCATGAGACATTTAACAATTTCTTTTTTTGTCTGCATCTCATTTGCAATGCAATTTTTAACTACTGCACTATATTGTAAAACTTTAAAGGGCCACTGTAAGTAAATATTTTCTATGCCTGTTACTAACTAACTACCCCAAATACGCTTTTTATCAATAGCATTTCATTAACATATCTCTACCGTATATCAGAAATCTTGTCTGCAAATTTAATTGTTTTCCAAACCCACTCCGTGGGTATCCTTTGCTCTGTACCAATCCGTTTACAATACCTAGGTTTCAAAATGGTGCTTTAAACACAAAGTTATTGGTTTAAGTATTTTGAACATGCAGTGCTGAAAATAGTGGGCAGGATAACGTGACATCATCGGCGAATAAAAGATATAACTTTTAGAACGTTATGAAACTTCGTTTTGGAGAAAATATAGGTCAGTAGGTTTTAATTAATGTTTATTAACTTTAATATGTTAGTTGTTTAGCTTAAAAATTATAACAGAAAGTAATCCTTTAAAAATGGCTTTTTTCTCCAGTTAACCAACACGTTGCAATTGAACTGGTGCCTTAGTGTAACTGCCTAATTTAACATTTTATTTTATTTAAAAATGACCTGCAGAAAAAATTTCACTAAACAAATCTCATCGCAGAAAGTGAAAAAATGTTCTGCCTTCGGGAGTACGTCTGAGCTATTTGCACAAATTGCACAGTTATATTAATGTTAAATTAATTTATTAATGGAAAGAAAAAGCACACCCAGTATTATTTACCCATCAAATTGCTTCAGTTTTATTAGGTGATCTTTTTTATTTCAAATTTGTGTTATACAACTTTAAGTACTCCAGCAAAGTAAGGATGTATTTCTATACTCTATGGGGTCCATTTATCATGCTCCGAATGGAGCTTGAGGGCACGTGTTTCTAAAGACCACTGCTCCATAACCCTGTCCGCGTGCTCTGAGCAGGCGGACAGACATTGCCGCAATTTAACCCGATCGAGTACGATCGAGTTGATTGACACCTCCCTGCTGGGGGCCGATTGGCCGTGAATCCGTAGGGGGCTCTCGCATTCAGCGAGGTTTGGCGGACCTGATCCACACTTTAGGATCAGGTCTGCCAGACCTTTGATAAGTATCCCCCTATATATGGCTATATTTGCATAGTTTAGGAAGCATTTACGTTAGAAAACAAAAGAAGGAATTCTTCTAAATGATAAAACTGAATAATGAAGGGTTCTTGGAGTTACTTAAAGGGACACAAACAACACATTTTCCTCTCATGATACAGCACATACCATTTTAAACAACTTTCTAATTTACTTCTAGTATCAGATTTGCTTCATTCTGTTGCTATCCTTAGTTGAGAATCAGCAATGCAGTACTGGGAGCTAGCTGAACACACTGAGTGAGCCAATGACAAGTGGCGTATATGTGCAGCCACCTATCTGCAGCTAGCTCCAAATAGTGCATTGCTGCTCCTGAGCCTGGAAAATTGTTTAAAATTGCATGAATCAAGAATGTCTCTTTAACTTGTGGCAAGCTCTGCAAGGGCTCCAAAGCAATTTCCCTGGTTGATAAAGAGAGCCTTTTATCTTTAATATATTGGGGTAGATTTATCTTCGGCAGGCCGTATTTATCTGATGACAGCTGCTTCCCCAACCTCTGTGCCACCTCTTAGGTTGCGGATTTCAATCTTCCCAGTCTCGTCTGACTGGGGAAATTGATAGCTCCTGTCTGCGCACAGCCAATCACGCGGCGTTGTACAAGAACACAAAACTGCGTTCGTGTGCAATGTTGAATTCCGGCAGCGGAATTCTGCCCGTCAGAGGAGAGCTGCAGTGGACAGGGGCGCGAATGTATGCCCCTGTCCACCGCAGCTTGATAGATCAACCCCATTGTGTATTTTGCCTCCTTTTTTACAGGTTTAGGTGTGTTTAACACTTTACTATCAGCGTTACATTTTCCAGCTGCATTTTGTGCTGCGCTCAAGTGCAAAATGTTAAAGGGACGTAAAACCCAACATCTTTCTTTCATGATTTAGATAGAACATACATTTTTAAACAACTTTCCAAATGACTTCTTTTATCTAATTTGCTTCATTCTCTTGCTATCATTTGTTTAAAAGCATATCTAGATAGGCTCAGGATCTGGGAGCTAGCTGCTTATTGTTCTCTGCACATATGTGCCCTCTAGTGATTGGCTTACTGTATTCAGATAGCTCCCAGCTGTGCATTCCTGCTCCTTCAAGAAAGAATACCAAGAGAATAAAGCAAAATTCATAATAGAAGTAAATTAGAAAAATGTTTAAAATTATGTTTTATCTAAATCATGAAAGAATTTTTTTTGTGTTTCACTCACTAATATGAGCAATAATAGCGCTCCCTGCACTATCCATTCACAGTATAGGGCGTGCTAAAATTGACAGCCATGTTAAGATTTTCTAGTAAACCATAAACTTGCACTATTCATAGAGAAGGATCGTGATAAGGATAATGTGCTCCACTTGTAATCTAGCTCAGTGTTACTAATATATGTTTCCTCCTTAACTATAAAATGATGGACATTTGTTCAGCAACCAAATAAATTGTATTCACAAACGATTATGTCTCTCATTTGTAACTAATAATGTCTGTTTTCTCATTTTAAATTAAGGAGTGCTGTTTGGTATAATAGCATATATGACTAAGGCAATAGTCGAAATGCGTCAGTTGCTGTTATCTGACTCGTGAGTTTTTGTAATATAAGATTTTTAATCTGAAGTGTCATTTAGTGATTTGCTTTAAATACATAATCAGAATGTCGCCTTTGCTTTTCTTAGATGGTGTAACTGGATAAAATTATCTACAATTTGCATTTTGATCACAATTGAAGAAATAAATAAAATGTTTATAGAATAAGCAGGTAAGTTGCATGCATCAAAGACTTATCCATATTATTTGCGCTCAGCTATGATCCAATGATATGCTATGAAATCTGTACAATGTCATTTATGGAAATGTTAGACAACCAAGCCAGAAATCATAGATCTCCTTTACACACTAATTTCAAGCCAGACTATCCCCAGTGACTTTGCTGTATTGAGTTAGTGGCAAAATTAATGTAACTAATTGTGTAGCAGAACGAGTAATGTCTAGGTTTTGGCCTGATTTACATTAGAGCATAATGTTCTTTAACAAATTTATTTTGGTTGCTGTCCAAGAATAACCCATTTCTCTTTTTTTCTAAAAATAACTGCAATCACCTAAGTCGTAGCTGGTGGCCCTCGACTGCAGAAGGCGTAGGGTGCCCTAAACAAATCAAATAACAGACAAAACTAATAATATGCCATGTAATATGTGTACATAGTTTTTTCCCATGGCTGAAGCTATGGATAAACGTACTGTTTACCAAATGATCACCCCACTTAGCAGAGAAAACTACACTGTTATTTAACCAAAACAGGAACTATTCCAATCCTTAAAATCTAGCTCCTTCATGTGGATTTCAAAAGTAAGTGTAGAGCCAAATAGGCTTGCAGCGGCATAAGGGTTAAGGCTGTCAGGGAGAGTGAAGACAGAGGGAGTTTGTTTGTGTTTGCAACAATGTTGTTGGGGCAGGGAGTGGCTTACCTTTCTTATGCTGGTGCCTGCAGTTCCTGTTCCTCTTTGACCTTGGACAAGAAGCTGACAAGTTGCCCGCCCTCCCACCCCTATGGCGGCATGAGAAGATTTAGGCAGGGAGCTAAAGCAGAGGTAGGGATAGGGGTCCTAATCTGTGTAAGTCCTTAGCAGTAGTTTTACCTCCCTCTGCTGACTAGCCGGCTTAAGCGGCTGGTGGTCTCAGAGCCTATTGGATGGTAGGTTAAAAAGCACCCTAACTGCGGGAGGTTTGCGGCCAGGAGCGTAAGGAGACAGTGAACGGGGGGAGTGATGGCCAGGCTGATGAGGGTGGGGCCGATTACTTCAGTTAACTGGAGTGCCCCTCTCTCCGGGTAGGTAGGCCAGAAGAACTCGGAACACCCCTAGTAGCATCTCCATCCCTCGTGCAGAGTTTTCTGCTGTTGCCTTAGATCAGGCCGCTCTCCTCTGTAGTCCGGGGTTTAGTCTTAGCCTCTCATTTGCCGCCATCTGTTTATTTATTTATATGTCGGTTTATTTACTAATTTATCCTAAAAGTTAATAGGTTAATAAAAGGGACCAGTGATGGTCCACATTTTACCCAAACTTTGTGTCTGTCATTATTAATAGTAGGCCCCGTGGGCCGTTTAAAGCATATTTATGAGTATTGAAGGTTATAGTTTTTTCCCCCTTACCTCTTTCCTGGGATCGACATGGTAAGCCTTTAATCCCTTATGAGAGGGCATTTTAACCCATCAGAATACCTAGATCTTGCATGATATTCTACTTTTTAGCTTCACACACCAAAAACCCATTAGCTAATTTGTATTTAGACCCGTCATCCAATTCACCGGACTTATCTTAATCACTTGAAACCTACTTTCTACTCTTTTTACATAGTTTGTTTGCTTGTTTGCTTTACTGTTTATGTTTTGTTAATGCTCAGATCACATTTTTTATAAACATTATTATTTTCTGGATAATAAAAGTTAAAAACCGGAATTCAAACACATAAGCCAGGGACCATCGATACTGAATCTATTAGCCTACATGTTTTATTTTACTATCCTTGTTATAGTTTGTAGATATGCAGAAAAACACCATGAAAAAAAATCCACAAAATTTCAGATATTTCCTTTTTCTAACCAATCAGAGGGTAGGAGAAACAGATTTTCTGGATTTATTGTGCAATTCACTAACCTTAACTAACTCAAGCATCTGTGCTTCTAATGGATTAAAATGCTATAAAAAAGTAGGCAATAAATAATTTGTGTTAAATACTAATGAATAAAAATGGGGATCAGTATGTTGGGAATTGTAATCATCCATATTGAACTCCTATCCAGCCCATATACTGTAGGTATTTGGACACATTTGTGCTGCAACATTTTGCAAACACGTGTCTCTGATTCAAAATTGTAATCCGTAATAGTATAGACGTAGGAAAAAGAGTCGGCAAAGTGTGAAAACAATATTTTGTGCTTGGTTTACTTATTCAAGAGCCACTTAAATTAGTAAAAATATTACAGAAAAGTCTAGTTAAAAGCCACACAGGGTATTGAAGGCTTTTAATAAGATGCTCACAGATCTTCACACTATCGAAAGATACACAAACAAAAGTGACAAATAATTATTCAGGGGCCAATACTCAAAAGCTCTCCGCTCAAGCGAGATGATCTACATAGCCCATAACGGGATGAGCCAAAGGCCCCTTTTACACTTTTAGTTCTATATCTCCTTACAGGAAAGTGCTCAATAAACTAAGCATTTTCAAAGTGTATTTAATGTATGCTGTAAAAAACTGATTCATATTACGCATAAAGAATTGTGTAAACAGAACACATCAAAATAGGTGTTAAAAGGGCGCTGCAAATTGTGAAGACACATTATTTCATACAAATCATTCTAAAATTATGCAGAAACTTGTACTTAAGGTACACAGTCCTTTATGAAAACAAAGTGGAAATAAACAAGATGCCATAATTCAAAGGATTCTTTATACTTCCATTGTGAAATGAGTCTTGCAGCATTGGTGAGTGGGCTGTAAAGGGGCGTTCCTTGGGCGTATATCAAGTTTCCTTGCAATTGGTATTGGAATGATCGAAACATGTTGCGCCTTGTATGAATATAGGCTGGCAGGTTTGTTTCAAAATACACATTAGGCTTATAAAAGCAAAGAAAAAAAAGACACGTATATGAAGCTAGCAAAATGCAAAGTAAATTACACTGTCAACATTATAGTTTGATTTGTATGTGCTTTAGAAAACAATGTTGTCATCTATACCCTGTGCTCCCTGTGAGCATACTAGTGAGCTTCATTGGTTTCTATAGAGCTCACAACTCACTGGGAATTCCTGATTCAGTCCCTTTCTTTAGATCATTCTGTGAGGTCTGCACACGTGAGGATTGGCCTGATATTCCTCGCCATGATGACGAGTTTAAGATCATCGAGTCCTCAGTAATAATGATGATAATTGAGTAACTGAAGGGACATTTTAGTCAACTTTTTGTTTTTTTGTTTTATCTAAAAGATGACATTTTAAAATATAGTTCAGCTCAGGGATGAAACTACATGGGGTGCAGAGGGCGCATTTGCTTCCATTTTTTTTTTTTTTTACAATAAAAAACGTAAAACAAAAAAATTACAGACCTTGTTACTACAGCATGGGGGGGCGGGGGTAAACAGTATCAGTCTATACAGTACCACTATATACAGTACAGGGGGGACCATGTCACAGACTACTGTGGTCACTTTATAAAGTACTGGGGAGGGGAGGGTCAGGCCAGCCATCTCTCTGGTAGATTACAGACTGTGTCACTGACTCACTATATAGAGTACTGGTGGGTTAAACAGTGTCACTATATACAGTAATAGGGGGTAAGACCATCTCACATACTGTGGGCACAGGGTACCTCCTTTTGCAGACATGTATCTGATTCACATTTTTTTCTGTGTTAAATGTAAAAAAAAAAAAAAAAAAAAAAAAGATATGTATCAAATTCACTTTTTTGGGGGGTGGGTGGGGGGTTGGGGGGCCCTTCTTAGATTCTTGCATCTGGGCCCTGTGGTTTCTAGTTACACCTCTGGTTCAGTTGTTTGTTTGTTTTTTGCATGTTTTACAGAAGCATGTCCCTTTCCACCAGCATAGGTGAGGCAGTGTTTATTGGTAGGAAATACAATCCAATACCTTAGTATTCCAAGGCAATTGTTTGTAACAAGAGGTTACAATTTAAGGTTAGAGAAAAAAAGAATATTTTTCACAGTTAGCGTAATCTAATTGTGAAACTCATTTCCTAAGGAGATAGTGAATGTCACTACATGGATACATTTAAACATGGCTTTGATACATTTCTAGCTAAACATATAATTCAGGGATAAGATTACTAGCTTCTAATTATATCAATGTAAGTTTAATTGACAACTTCTCTATTTTAAATCATGTTCGATCTGTATAGGTTGAACATGTGTTTGTTCAACCTCGTGAACTATGTTACTATGTATTAGTTTCAATGCAAATAGCTTTTCCTTAACTTTTTCAGCCAAAAAAAATAAATACTTTCGACATGTGCTAAAGCTACAGTCATATACATGATATGGATTCATAAGTTCAAGTTGAATGTCCATTTAATATAAATTCATGATTTGTATAATTAATAATTTCAGTATTTTATGTAATTTTCCAATAAATATTTAACCACTTTACTGCAATCATGAAGAACATTTGATGATTGTGTCTGAGCTCAAGTTTAAAATATTTGTAACTTTTTATAAAAAATAAAAATTAACAATAAAATGACTGTTAATATGTAAATTTAGCATGTGCAAAAGTGTAATAGAAAAAAACAAAATCTGTAAGCAGCCAAGAGATGTTTTTAAACTCAAACTAAAAGGAATTTCATTAAGGAATTAAAACTGAAAAGTCCCAAAATTTTGCTGTTGGGAATTTGTGTTCTGATGTTCTACTGCTGTTGTACTGAGACCATGCAAGGTATTCTGGGTATTATATGGACCTAATATTTTTCAGAGACTTTCTCTTATCAAATGTAAATTGTTATCTTGGTATTATTGCTGAAAAGCATACCTAGGTAGGCTCAGAGGCAGCAATGAGTTAGCTGTTGATTGGTTTGTCCACACCTATGCCTCTTGCCATTGGCTCACCAGATGTGCTGAGCTACGTCCCAGTAGTGGATTGCCGCTCTGGAGCTAATTTTAACCTTTTCCCGCCTTTATGCGGCTGTATTCCGTCACAACGATGCTGGGCTTTAAAGCCGTTATGACGGAATACAATGTCATAGCCAACGGCTGTCCTGAAGCCAACTGCGCTTGCAGGATTTGATCGCGGTCTGGAGGGCATTCCTAGCATCATAGGGATGCCCCCCAGATCCGATCCCATAATTGAAATCTCGCGATCGTTTGCACGATCGCATGATTTCAGTTTGTTTACATCGGAACGTTGTTCCGATGTAGACTTTATAACCCAGTCACGAAAGGGTTAACTATGTGTTTGACAACTTTACAGGGCTTAAACACATAGATATATGTGAGCAATAGTATAATAATAAAATGCTTTAAAGTGATGATAAATCAGAGTGTTTCAAAACCACTAGAATTTACCAGCACTAAAAATAAACAGCACTTTCAGACATCACTTTGTATAAAAAGGTGCTAAACTTACCGTTTTTTGTACCACAACCTCCTCACTACATTCAGCGGCTCCAGCTGTCCAAAGAGTGCTCTTTTTTAAATGAGGCAACATTTCCACCTCTAAACCAATAGCTGTGCTAGTCATATGACACTGTTCTTTATGCTAGCACAGCTATTGGTTTAGAGGTGAAAATGTCGCCTCAGAGTCCTCTGCAGTGGGTGGCCAGAGCCGCAGAGTTTAGTGAGGAGGGATATGTTTAGCACCTTTTTTTACAAAGTGATGACTGAAAGTCCTGTTAATTTTAAGGGATGGTAAATCCTAGCATTTTGGAACTCTCATATTTACCATCACTTGAACACATTTGAGAAACCCATTTGTAACTGAATTCCGACTAATCCTATGTATATTGATTACATTTATAACTCCACATTCCTACATTCTAAATTTTATAACTCCACACCTTTAACATGTCATGAATGCATTTCAGAAAGGTATTAACAAATAGAATAAAGTGAATTAAAATATAAAAGCCCTTCAAAAAGTCATGATTTTGTATGATAACTCTAAAAGATCAATGTTAGTGTCAGCACTGGATAAAAATGCAATACTGACTAGAAACAAGGGACGGATAACAATTATCCCTTTGTGCATTAATGATCAGCATAAAAATAAAACACAAACAAGATCTTAACAATATTGAAAAGAAGGAATAAAATGGTAAATATGATTATATTACAGTGGATTATTAAATATAAACAAATTGTAGACATGTATAGTCTGGCAGGATAGCAAGCGATCCTCTCACATAAACACAACGGCACTCAGTCCCTAACATTTATTACAAGTGTAACATAACATTTCAGATGGACTCTATAATGGGCTGCACCTGTTATTGCAACTTTACTGGAACTGATTCTGAGATCTCATATCATGAAAGCACACGTGGTATAGGTTACTATGAGACACAGCGATACTGTTGGGTGAAAGCACACGTGGTATAGGTTACTATGAGACACAGCGATACTGTTGGGTGAAAGCACATGTGGTATGGGTTACTATGAGATACAGTGATGCTGTTGGGTGAAAGCACACGTGGTATGGGTTACTAAACGTTACAGTGATACTGTTGGGTGAAAGCACATGTGGTATAGGTTACTATAAGTCACAGTGATACTGTTGGGTGAAAGCACTTCTGGTATGGGTTACAATAAGTCACAGTGATACTGTTGGGTGAAAACACACGTGGTATGGGTTACTATAAGTCACAGTGATACTGTTGGGTGAAAACACACGTGGTATGGGTTACTATAAGTCACAGTGATACTGTTGGGTGAAAGCACATGTGGTATAGGTTACTATAAGTCACAGTGATACTGTTGGGTGAAAGCACTTCTGTTATGGGTTACTATAAGTCACAGTGATACTGTTGGGTGAAAGCACTTCTGGTATGGGTTACTATAAGTCACAGTGATACTGTTGGGTGAAAACACACGTGGTATGGGTTACTATAAGTCACAGTGATACTGTTGGGTGAAAACACACGTGGTATGGGTTACTATAAGTCACAGTGATACTGTTGGGTGAAAACACACGTGGTATGGGTTACTATAAGTCACAGTGATACTGTTGGGTGAAAGCACACATTGTATGGGTTATTATTAGACACATCAATACTGTTGGGTGAAAGCACACGTGGTATGGGTAATTATGAGACACATCAATACTGTTGGGTGAAAGCACACATGGTATGAGTTATTATGAGACACATCAATACTGTTGGGTGAAAGCACACGTGGTATGGGTAATTATGAGACACATCAATACTGTTGGGTGAAAGCACACATGGTATGAGTTATTATGAGACACATCAATACTGTTGGGTGAAAGCACACGTGGTATGGGTAATTATGAGACACATCAATACTGTTGGGTGAAAGCACATGTGGTATGAGTTATTATGAGACACATCAATACTGTTGGGTGAAAGCACACGTGGTATGGGTAATTATGAGACACATCAATACTGTTGGGTGAAAGCACACATGGTATGAGTTATTATGAGACACATCAATACTGTTGGGTGAAAGCACACGTGGTATGGGTTACTATAAGTCACAGTGATACTGTTGGGTGAAAACACACGTGGTATGGGTTACTATAAGTCACAGTGATACTGTTGGGTGAAAACACACGTGGTATGGGTTACTATAAGTCACAGTGATACTGTTGGGTGAAAACACACGTGGTATGGGTTACTATAAGTCACAGTGATACTGCTGGGTGAAAGCACACATTGTATGGGTTATTATTAGACACATCAATACTGTTGGGTGAAAGCACACATGGTATGGGTTATTATTAGACACATCAATACTGCTGGGTGAAAGCACACATGGTATGAGTTATTATGAGACACATCAATACTGTTGGGTGAAAGCACACGTGGTATGGGTAATTATGAGACACATCAATACTGTTGGGTGAAAGCACACATGGTATGAGTTATTATGAGACACATCAATACTGTTGGGTGAAAGCACACGTGGTATGGGTAATTATGAGACACATCAATACTGTTGGGTGAAAGCACATGTGGTATGAGTTATTATGAGACACATCAATACTGTTGGGTAAAAACACATGTGGTATGAGTTATTATGAGAGACGACAATACTGTTGGGTGAAAACTCAGGTATATCATAAAAACCACATAAAACTGTTGAAAATAATTTATCACATTTGCACTTATTAACAGATTTACATTCTTGATTTCGTGGTGCATTTAGTTTTTGCTCTTCTAGACAAAGGGAAATTTTCTGCCCTAGAAACCATCATCCCCCAAAATTTCAACCTTATGGCGCCTATTTCTCACCAAGAAAAGTGAGTATGATTACAAAATGTTTTTAGATCAAAACCATCTGGCCCCGTGTACGGCTGCCAGCACCTGCTTTATAAAAATTATGCTTTCAGTTATCTAAGTCATTGACTAAAACAATACATTGTTCTATTTTTTATATTTAAAAAAATAGAAAGTATTAACTGCAGGTTAATGCATACATTAATACTTAATACTTATTAATATTGTTAAAATGTTCTGTAAACATTTAAACTATTGACACAATAAACTAACATCCAAACAGCAGTTTGCTATTTTATTTTGTAAAATGCTCTACATTGTTATTATTATTATTATTATTATTATTATTATTATTATCACCAGGTATTTGTAGAGCGCTAACAGGTTCCGCAGCGCTATAAACATAGGTGGTATATAAAAACAATTACAGGGATCAAATGGGTAGAAGGTCCCACCGAGAGTTGCACTGTTGTAGTCAGCTCTTATAAAGGTGGGCTACAAACAGCTGGGCTCATAGGCTTACATGCTATGGGGTTTAAGGGGATAGCAGTGGAGATAGGAAAGTTAGTGTAGGTTGTTAGTTAGTGTACATTCATGTACTGGATTTATTAAAACATAGCGGCTTCTCAAGTGACGCAAATCTCTACAGCCTTGATTTAAAGAGGCATAATACCCATATGCTAAAGCACATGAAAATGATGCAGCATAGCTGTAAAAACTGACAAGAAAATATCACCTGTGTCCACAAGGTTTCTGAGTAGGAGGCAAGAAAAAAAGTAGTAGCGGGGACATTTGGAATGAAAGGAATGAGGAAGATATGGAAGAGTCCATAAATAATTTTGAAAAAATCTTAAGAAAAGAACTAAAACAAAAAATTGATGCAGAAATATATAAAAAAACAAAATTGTACTGAGGGGTCTGAGATTGAAAAAAGAATGCACATTTGTATTGTCAGATGAACATTCAACAGAATGCTATGAAACCCTAGAGAATGCATCTAGCACAAATAATTATTAAATCCAGAGAAATCACTATAACACAATTGGGTGAACAAATAGGAACATATAGAGATAAGTTTGAGAACTTTAAGGGTCACTCTATATTTGAAGCAAGACAAAAGGAAATTATACAAAATCTACAGGATTTAAAAAGGATATCACTGCAGGAAAATGGAAGAAAGTAGATAGGGATGAAGACGATTATACACAGTGTGAAAACATTGAAGTAGATCTAATTGAAAAACACACACTTAAAGAACCAGCACAAAAGGAAAATACACTAAGACCACAAACATACACAAAAAATCACTTGCACGTTTTTAAGAAAGGAAACAGTAGATAAAGTGAATTAAATAAGAGATTTCAAAATAGAGAGCACAATAACTATGATTGGAAACAAGGTTCAAGGGGTTTCTATAATAATAAGGAGAGATATGATAGAGAGTATAACAACTATCAGAGACCCTATTATAAAAGGGATTATTATGAACAATCGGGGGAATATAATAATAGAATATACTATAAATAAACAGGGTTTGGTAATAATTATGATAGAACAAACAGGGGGAATGACAAAATTGATATGGAAAATCAGGTAATAGATTTTATGAAAATAATAGAGGGTGGAAAAATAATGACAAAGTATATGGATATGGCAACTCGGGGGAACAAAGCATATGAAAATAATAATGAATGGAGAGATAATGGTAATGAAAGGAAACTTTCTGAAACAGATCACACACAAAAATGAGAATGGTTTCTGCCAACCAGGAACAGATTTTCTAGACTCAGTGAGGAAAGAACAGAAGATCCTTTTAATGATAATGCAGCAACAGAGAAACAGGAACCCTAAAGTCTTTTTTAAAGGATGGTCGAAGAAACACCACAAAAATGGAAAGAAAAAAAAGCACTAGAGGAAAGAGAGGGAAAGGTAAAGAAAGGAAAACTTAAAATGATGTAAACAACAGTGAAGGAATTTTCAATTTAAGTAAACTAGAATTAAACAATGAAAAGAGAGTTTGGGGTCTCTCCTTTGCTCCCACTGGGAAGTTGAACAAATTTGAAACTCTTATTAACATTAACCAATTCGTTAGAAGGTTAACTCTGAAAATATATTTCATAAAAAATGCAGAAGAAAGAAAAATAGTGACAGAAACAGCAAATTTAAATTAAAAAAAGTTTGTTCACACAGATTGAAAGAACAAATCAAAGTTTTATCCTACAGCAGATAAGGGAGATAGCATTACATTATTTGAGGAAAAAATAAATAAAAAAAGATCTGGAAGAATTCAAAGGAAAAACTAGAAAGTATAATATGAGTTAAGTGGAAAATAAAATTCTACAAGATCCGAGAGCTAATAAAGACATTATGATCATGCAAGATGACAAAGGTGGAGGGGTGGTAATTATGGACATGGAAGATTATTTAAAAGAGGCACATGGACTATTAGATGATACCACCACCTATAAGAAAATTACATCAGATCCCCTGAAATATCAAAAGTTGACATTAGATGCAATGTTAAAGGAAGGAAAAGATAAAGGTTTATTAACAGATAAGGAGTATCATTTCTTTGTAACACCTTTTCCAAAAACACCCATATTTTATTTCCTCCCAAACATCCATAAAACATTGATCAACCCCCCAGGACGTCCCATTATTTCAGGGATAAATTCCCTAACATCCAATTTGTCCAAATATACAGTATAGATATTTTTTTACAGAGGTATGTGATTAATGTCCCATCCTACTTAAGAGACACAACACATATTCTTAAAAAACTGGATGAAATAAAATGGAAAGAAATTTATATAATGATAACTATAGATGTGAATTTACTTTACACAAATATAGACCACAATTTAGGGATAGAGGCAGTTAAATCATACTTAGAACAGGATCCTAATCTTCATATAGAACAAATAGAATTTTTAAGTGAATGCATCAAGTTTATTTTGATGAACAATTGACTATCAATATTACAATCAAGTAAAAGGCACAGCGATGGGTACCAAGTTCGCACCCAGCGATGCTAACCTGTTTATGGGAAGCTTTGAAGAAAGATTCATTCATGGCTCAGCTTGGAGTGCAAACTTGGTATTCTATCAGAGATTTATTGACGATGTCTTTATTATTTGGGAAGGAGACATGGAATTGTTCCTTCTTTTTTTGGAGGATATAAATAACAATGATAGGGGTCTAACATTTACGCATGAAATTAGTAAAGAAACAATGAGCTTTTTGGATGTAGAAGTTAACATTATAGATTTCAGAATTAAAACTAAGACTTTTTTTTTTTAAAACAGTTGATTCGAACAATTTCATCCATATGGAGAGTTGCCACTTAGGTGGATTAATAACATTCCTAAAAGCCAGTTTCTCAGGATTAGAAAAAAATGTTCAGAATTAAGTGACGATGACAAACAAGCAGAAAGTCTAAAAAATACATTTGAGGAAAAGGGATATAGCAGTAAAAACATAAAAAAGGCTATAGAGTTTAGGAGAGACACTAATAGGGAGAGATTAATAATAACAAAAGAGAAAAATAACCCACAAAATGATGATGCAGGAGAAAAACTTTTTATTCCATTTATAACAAAATATAAGTCTCAAAATAAATTTATAAGATCCCTTATTAATAGACATTGGAATATAATTAGAAAAGACAACATTCTGGGAGATAGGGTTAAAAATTATCTCAATATTTTTTTAAAAAAAGCAAAAAAGCTAAAGAATATCTTAGCCCCGAGCGAGTTTAAAAAGAAGAAAGAGATGAAAGAGGTTAACCTACATGGAGATACACTACATGGCTTTTTCCATGTTATAGTTGCACTGCGTGTAAATATAGTGCCAAAACTAAGGGGAAAAAAAGACAGTGAATGATAGTGAAATGACCATTAAAGAAACTATAAGATGCAAAAGATAAGGGAACCATATATATGATACAATGTCCATGCCAAAAGCAATATTTTGGTCAAACGCAAAGAATGCTACGAGATCGCAATGCTACGAGAACATATCTGCAATATAAAAAATGGATTTGAGGGGCATTTGTTGTCAAAGCATTTCAAAGAAACACATAATGAGAATCCTAAAGGTATGCTCTTTTGGGGAGTGAAAAGAATTAAAAAAACATAGAGGAGGAAACAGAGAAAGATCTGCTGTATAATGAGGCAGAATGAATATCTGAATTTAAAAGCTTGCACCCAAACGGTCTCAATGTAGAGTTAGCTCTAAGTCCCTTTTTAGATTGATCCCACTAAAATCACACAGAATATTCCAATGAATATTTTTTTCTGGGAATATAAGATATTGTAATTTTGACATTGATATTTGATAATATTTTTGCTATTGGGTTTATGTTCTATTTAAGGTCAGGTTGAGAAAATATAAATGAATATTTACTATAGATTCTTGGAGATACAATATAAGTCCTTTATCTTGCTGGATAATAATAATTTAATTTGCTGGATAATTTGTAATGTTATAAATGGCATATATACTATAATAGGATACATTGCAACAAAAATACTATATAAATTAATGTAAATGATATAGATGTTTAGAATTATAAGAGAATATATTGCTGTATGATCAATAACAAAGAAAAAAGGTGCAGGTGATTGATAGTGAAAGGAACCAATGAGATAAAAAAAATGTTAAGAATTTACCCCTATAAAAGGGGAGAAGGACCACACTAAGAGTATCATTACAAAGGCTAAGACTGGAAAGCGTAGATGGTTCTACAGGTCCGTTAATTTTTTCAAACAGAACGCTCTGTGTTCCAAGGAACGAATCCAGTAACAGCCATTGGCAGAGGAAGGATCACATGGTCCGGTGGCGTTACTAACCCGGAAAGAAAGAGTAAAGTCGACAGTAGACACAACCCATATGCTACTCAGAGTCACTGCACCACTCCGGACCAGTCAGTTCTCACGACCCCTATACCAGAGAACCCAGAGAAGGGAAGAAGCGGGTAAGTGAACTGTAAAAATCAGTTCTATACCACTGCAGAATCTGATATCCTAGAGAAGGGAAGAAGCGGATAAGTGAACTATGAAGAACGGAGGAGGGTATATACTTAAAAAGTACTAAACGATTGACAATTATCAAGAATTAATTTATTTGCTATTTAACAACATATTAAGAGATACTACTAACAAAAAGGAGTGTTAACCCCTAAAGGGGAATTGGACATCTAAGCCAATAAGGAGTCAATTTTACTGCACAGAATATTTTATACTTATGCCTTATGAGGTTGGGGAATATGTGGACATTTATGTTTGAAAATAATATTATTCAATAATATAAAATATATTACTTTTTACATAGAGATGTTCAGCTGGTATTTCCTAATCAGCTTTTTACAGTTATGCTGCATCACTTTCAAGTGATTTACCATTTGGGCATCATGTCCCGTTAAACCATACAGTTATATTCTTTAGGCATTTGTGAGATTTCTCATGGTTTAGTGAAAAGTCTGTGATCCTATCAAAATGTTGGCTCTACTCCAAATATGGCATAATTAGATAGAAGAAGTAGGTAAGAAACAGACGTTTTTATCTAAAACAGGGGTTTATCATAGTCTTTAGTTTGTTAATCAACAACTGCAGTTAAGTCCTTTCAATGTTGACAGAATCAAAACACAGTAAAGACCGCTGCTCTATAACTTGTTTGCCTGCTCTGAGGCTGCGAACATAAATCCGCTCGATCCTATATGATCGGGCTGATTGACACCCCTGTCAGCGGCCGATTGGCCACGAATCTGAAGTGGGCGGCATTGCACAAACAGTTCACAAGAACTGCTTGTACAATGATAAATGCTGACAGCGTATGCTGTCGGCATTTATCGATGTGCGGCGGACATGATACACTACATCGTATCATGTCTGCTCGCACTTTTATAAATTGACCCCAAAGTCTCAATTATCTTACAAAATTTTTACAAAATAATGTATACTATAATATTTTCAGAAACTTAACTTTTATGTTATCCTCAAATCCGAGCCCCCACTGCCCCAGCACAAAATTTCTCATTTTACTGAACATCCAATCAGATTGTGAGTCATTCGACAGGCTTTCCTGTATGAGAGCCCTACATGCATGCGCATTAGCATCTGCCTCTTCCTGCATGCTCTGCCAATCATGAGTATGTGATTACGTCACATATTTTGTGCATGCTTGAGAACTTCTGTTTGAGACTTTTTTTCTTGAACTAAATAATATTTATAAAATATGCTAGTTTTTCACTAAGGGGACAATATCCTGCTTGTTCACACTTTCCTTGCGCTCCAAACCAAGTAAACATTGAATCTTGTGATTCAATGTTTACTTGGCAGACAGCACTGACAGCCTTGCGCATGTGCTATGTCTGAACGCTGTCAGAAGGGAGCAGAGGCTCTGACGTGTAGAGCGGGTGGGACCGCAGTACACATTGCTTCAGAGCTTTGGGAATTCTTTGAGGGGGTGGAGCAAACAAGTGCTTAGGGAAAAATATAAAGTTAAGATTTTAAGTAGAGCTATTTAAAAATTATATTATATAGCAGTTACTATATGCAGAGTCCAAAAATAATGTTGTAAATCTCCAGTATTTACCATCACTTTAATGGTACATTTTACAAGACCAATATTTACTCATAAAATTCAATCACAAGGACACACTTTTCAAATTATTTATGAGAACAACAACAAAAATGTGGGCAGACTTGTTGGACTTATGGTTTTCTGCCATTATAATCTATGTGTCAATGTTTTTATGAGAATGGAGCATTCTGGCTCAATCAATTAAAGTTAAAAAAATTAATAGTAACCAATTTTTTTTTTAAACTAATAAAATTTTATCAAAATCAATAACACAACAAACATGTATGCCCATTATACCTTTAATGCCCCTTTTCAAATTCCTTTAAAGAGACATACACACAAATCGAAGGTGTATTGCACACGTCACCTATTGGCATCACTGCTCACTATTAAAAAGGGCCCTTCGACCTAGGATGTAATCATTAAACACGTGAAATGGATATAATTTTTGTGGGGCTTTTTTTATGACTTTTTCAAATAACAAAATAGCAGTTTGTGTTGTTTTTGGGAAGTAACAATTTCTAACTTCAGGTTTATTAAAGCAGAAGCATTTTAGGTTCAACATCACTGGAGAAAGAGAATGAAAATAGCAGAAATCACTATCTGCCATGCCCATAAACAAGTGCAATTAACCCCACAGTACGACACAAAAAATGCTTCACTGGCAATACAACAGGTATTGATCTAGCGCAAAACCTCTGTGTAGAACAATGTTGTTTAGGACAAATGGTAATGGTAAGGATAACCTCATAACCTCAGATTTAAAGAGGCGGATACACAAATGTTGAAGCACTTGAAAGTGATGCAACATAGCTGTAAAAATCTGACTAGAAAATATCACCTGAACATCTCTATGTAAAAAAGGTATAATTACCTTAAAATTTCTTAAGTAAAGGGACTTTAAGCAGCCAATCAGGATACTAGTCCCAGGACTTGCAAGGGAGTGTGCATCTGTCATATGCAGACACAGTCATGTTATTTCCCTATTCAATTTAAAGGGACAGTCTACACCATAATTTTTATTGTATGAAAAGATAGATAATCCCTTTATTACCCATTCCGTAGTTTTGCATAACCAACACAGTTATATAAATACACTTTTTACCCCTGTAATTACCTTGTATCTAAGCCTCTATAAACTGCCCCCTTATTTCAGTTATTTTGACAGACATCCATTTTAGCCAATCAGAGCTGGCTCACAGGAACTCCACGTGCGTGAGCACAGTGTGATCTATATGACAAACGTGAACTAACACCCTCTAGTGGTGAAAAACTGTCAAAATGCCCTGAGAGAAGAGGCGGCCTTCAAGGGCATAGAAACTAGCATATGAACCTCCTAGGTTTAGCTTTCAACTAAGAATACCAAGAGAACAAAGCAAAATTGGAGATAAAAGTAAATTGGAAAATTGTTTAAAATTACAATCTCTTTCTGAATCATGAAAGTTTATCTCGGACTAGACTGTCCCTTTAAGAAAATTTACTATGAAATCTATGAGATCACATCAAAGAAATGCATGACCTCAGCACTACTGGTGCTGACTAGCTATTGTTTTATTGTTTTTCAACTTGCAGCTGGACAGTAGCTGAAATATTACTATTCACAGAGCACTTACTATTGTGAGATGAAGAAATATTGAGGTAAAATATCTTCTCTTTTTACATAGAGATGTTCAGGTGATATTTTATTGTCAGCTTTTTACAGTTATACTGCATTTAGCATATGAGTATTATGTCCATTAAATAAATCACACCTAGATTACAAGTTTTGCGTTCGTGTTTTAACGCTGATTTTCTTTTTTAAATGTGTATTAGAATAGGAATTTTTATTATTTTGATAATTTGTTATTTTGGGTAATGTATTTTTTTCATTTTGGGGTTGGTTTTTATTTTTAGATTAGGGCTTGGGCATTTCATAAAAGAGCTGAATGCCCCTTTAAGGGCAGGAAAAAGAGCTAAATGCCCTTTTAAGGGCAATGCCCATACAAATGCTCTTTTCAGGGCAATGGGTCGATTAGGTTTTACTTTATTTTTATTTTGTGAGTTTGGGGGTGAGGGTTTGTATAATGTTAGGGGGTGTTTTTTTGTTTTGTAGCAAAAGAGCTGTTAACTTTAGGGCAATGCCCTATAAAAGGCACTTTTAAGGGCCCACAAAAGACCCTTTAAGGGCCCTTGGTAGTTTATTCTAGCTTGGGCTTTTTTTTTAATTTTAGAATAGGAATAATTTTTATTGTTTTAGATCATTTCGTTTGTTAATTTTTGTAATGGTAGGTTTTTTTATGTTTAGTAATTTTAGTGTTTGTTATTTTCTGTAATGGTAGTTTTTTTTATTTTTTGTACTGTTAGGTTTTATTGTAAGGTACGTTTGTATTTATTTTAACTAGGTAGTTAGTAAATAGTTAATAACTATTTACTAACTAGTCTACCTAGTTAAAATAAATAAAAACTTACCTGTGAAATAAAAATAAAACCTAAGATAGATACAATATAACTATTAGTTATATTGTAGCCAGCTTAGGTTTTATTTCACAGGTAAGTATTTAATATGAATTATTTAGTTAATAATTGTAAGTTTAATTTAGCTTTATATTAATTATGTTAAAGTTAGGGGGTGTTAGGTTTAGGGTTAGGGTTACGTTAGGGTTAGGGGTTAATATAGTTTAATTTAGGTTGTTGCAATGTGGGGGGCTGGCGGTTTAGGGGTTAATAGGTGTATTTAGTGGTAGTTATGTGGGAAGCCAGAGGTTTAGGGGTTAATAACTTTATTTAGTGGCGGCGGTGTCGGGGAGCGATAAAATAGGGGTTTATGAGAAAGATCACTGCAATGTGCACGCAGCACAACCTTAAAGGGCAGCTCGGCACCTGCTCACAGTCTTAAAGGGGCAGGCACACACAACCTTTTAATGAGTTTACATGCACAGTTTTAAAGGGAGCGATAGTATGCATCCCCATGTGATGCACGCAGCCTTAAAGGGATGCTCTGTCTTAACGGGACAGTGACACGTGCACGCACATAAAACACACAGCGCACTCTCAGCCTTTAAAAGGACAACTTGCACCACACGCATGCAGCATAAAAGGGACAGATCACCGTAATATTCACGCAGCGCAACCTTAAAGGGCTCGGCACCTGCACACACAGTTTTTAAGGTACAGGCACACACAACCTTTAGTGGTTAAACGCAGACAGTTTTAAAGAGAGCAATAGTATGCATCCACATGCAAAGATTTTATGGCATTCACACAAAGTCATGAGCTGTGATTTTAGTCTGTGAGTGTTTTGTTGTTGTTGAGCTAACAGTTTGAACGGTTCCCCAATCAGCCCTCTAGTCATACAGCACCTTTGTTTTAGAGAGATGATTGGAAAATATTTCAAACTGTTAGTTCAATAAAAATATTACTTTTCAAGTTTGTGGCCAGAGGGCAGGGCATTTGAATTTCAGCGCTACAATAAAAAGTAAGTTATAGCGCATCTTCATAACAACTGAAGAGTTAAACTCCTAAAATATCTATAACATTCCAGATTTGTTTAGACAAAAGGGAAAAGTTTACTATCACTTTAAGGACTGTGTGCATTGTGTGAGGGTGTCCGTGCATTTAAGACTGTGCAAGCGTAATGCGATCTGTGTGTGCTGTGTTTGTGCACCTGTACTATTAAAACTGTGTGTGTGTGTGTGGTGTGAGCTCCCCTTTAAAGTCTGCATTTGTGTCTGTCACTTTAATACTGGGTGCCCCTTTAAGGCTGTGTGCATTGTGTGAGGGTGTCCGTCCATTTAAGACTGTGCAAGCATAATGTGATCTGTGCTGTTAAGGCTGTGTGTGCTGTGTTTGTGCACCTGTACTATTAAAACTGTGTGTGTGTGTGTGGTGTGAGCTCCCCCTTTAAAGTCTGCATTTGTGTCTGTCACTTTAATACTGGGTGCCCCTTTAAGGCTGTGTGCATTTGGGTGTGCCTAAAAGCCTGTGTGCCTGCCCCTTAAAGACTGAGCATTGTGTGAGATGTTCCTTTAAGGCTGTGTGCGTTGCGTGTGGATGTATACTGTTATCGCTCTCTTTAAGGCTGTGTGAGTGTGGTGTGACTTTACCCACTAAAGGTTGTGTGTGCCTGCCCCTTTAAGACTGTGTGAATAGACGGTGAGCTGCCTTTAAGGCTGCTCTAGGTGTGCATGGTGTGAGCTGTTCCGTTAACACTGTGTGGTTATGGTGCAAGTTGTCCTTTTTAAAGGCTGTGCACGTGCCCCTGTCCCTTTAAGACAGAGTGTCCCTTTAAGGCGCTGTGCTTTGCGTGTGGATGCATACTATCGCTCTCTTTAAAACTGTCTGCGTTTAACCACTAAAGGTTGTGTGTGCCTGTACCTTAAAGACTGTGTGCACAGGTGCCGAGCTGCCCTTTAAGGTTGTGCTGCGTGAATATTATGGTGATCTGTCCCTTTTAGGCTGTATGTGTGTGGTGCAAATTGTCCTTTTAAAGGCTGAGAGTGCTCTGTGTGTTTGTGTGCATGCACGTGCCACTGTTCCGTTAAGACAGAGCGTCCCTTTAAGGCTGCATGCATAACATGGGGATGCATACTATCGCTCCCTTTAAAACTGTGCATGTAAACTCACTAAAAGGTTGTGTGTGCCTGCCCCTTTAAGACTGTGAGCAGGTGCCTAGCTGCCCTTTAAGGTTACGCTGCATGCACATTTCAGTAATCTGTCCCTTTAAGGCTCTGTGCTCAGGTGTCGAGCTGCCCTTTAAGGTTGCGCTGCGTCCACATTATGGTGATCTGTCCCTTTAAGGCTCTGTGCGCAGGTGTCGAGCTGCCCTTTAAGGTTGCGCTGCATGCACATTACGGTGATCTGTCCCTTTAAGGCTGTGTGCGCAGGTGTCGAGCTGCCCTTTAAGGTTGCGCTGCATCCACATTATGGTGATCTGTTCCTTTAAGGCTCTGTGCGCAGGTGTCGAGCTGCCCTTTAAGGTTGCGCTGCACATTCCGGTGATCTGTCCCTTTAAGGCTCTGTGCGCAGGTGTCGAGCTGCCCTTTAAGGTTGCGCTGCGTGTACATTACGGTGATCTGTCCTTTTAAGGCTCTGTGCGCAGGTGTCGAGTTGCCCTTTAAGGTTGCGCTGCGTGCACATTACTGTGATCTGTCCCTTTAAGGCTCTGTGCTCAGGTGTCGAGCTGCCCTTTAAGGTTGCTCTGCGTGCACATTACAGTGATCTGTCCCTTTAAGGTTCTGTGCGCAGGTGCCAAGCTGCTCTTTAAGGTTGTGCTGCGTGCACATTACAGTGATCTGTCCCTTTAAGGTTCTGTGCGCAGGTGTCGAGCTGCCCTTTAAGGCCGCGCTGCACATTCCGGTGATCTGTCCCTTTAAGGCTCTGTGCTCAGGTGTCGAGCTGCCCTTTAAGGTTGCTCTGCGTGCACATTACAGTGATCTGTCCCTTTAAGGTTCTGTGCGCAGGTGCCGAGCTGCTCTTTAAGGTTGCGCTGCATGCACATTACAGTGATTTCTCCCTTTAAGGCTCTGTGTGCAGGTGTCGAGCTGACCTTTAAGGTTGGGCTGCATGAACATTACTGCGATCTGTCCCTTTAAGAGTGTGTGCGTGTGGTGCTAGTTGACCCTTTCAAGACTGTGTGGTTTTTTTGTCTGTCCCTTTAAGACTGTGTGACCAGGTGCTATCCTGCCCTTTAAGGCTATGTGAACATTATTTCCTCAGCAGTTTGTACAGTTGTTACTGAGAGGGCTGCTTTAAGTGTCTGTGTACAGTAAACAGTTACAAATGTATAAAAAGCTACAATGTATCTATGTAGGTGAGCAGAACTGGTTGGCTGTGGAAAGTCTATGGGGAAAACAGGGACTTTACACCCCAAAATAGGGCTCCCCTTTTTGTTCCTGGAGACACAAACATTGCAGCATTGTTGGTAGCCCTCATCTGAACCCCCACGCCAATTTTTGTAGGAAAATCATAAGATATGGCTGAGAAAATAATTTAGAACGCTAAACTAAGATTTTACCACACACACATACACACATATTTATACACACACTTTTATGCACACTAAAATAATTAAACACACACTTATACACAAACACACACACACTTGCTTATACACATTCACACACATACTTAAACACACTCACACAAATATTTATACACACACACTTACACATAACACAGACACATGCTTACACACACATATTTAAACACACACTTTGTGGGGGAGGGGGCACAGAATTTTGAGTGCCTAGGGCAGCACAAAACCTAAATAGGCCACTGACACAGACACATGCTTACACACACACACATACTTACACACGCACACACATAAACACTTATACACACACACATCTATATATTTTTTTATATCCTGTTCCTCTTCCTTTGTGTGATGCTGGTAAAGGCAGGCATGCACTGACATCTTACAATAACTGTTACTGTAAACCTCTTTGCTGCTATAGCAACAAAGACGGAACTTTCTCAATAATTCCTGCAACACCGGCTCTTCCAAAATACGGAAGCCAAACACAGCAACTCATGTTCATAGGGAAAACTATTTTTTTAAGCCAGATAACATAAAGTCAGTTTCCAATATCTTCATGGAAAGAAAAAAAAATATTCAAAAGTTCCAAGAATTAGGCACTTGACCGTCAGTATTTACTTTTATGAAGTACATCTGTGATTTGCTTTTTTGTATCTTGCTACCAACAAACAGAAAACTATATGATATGCATACGGCCCCTCAGCACTCTGCCTTACAAAGGGTTAATGGCTCATACATAAGAATCATAGAGCTAAGGCTGATACAACCAATGCATTTTTTCCTAACCCCATTGAGGTGCAAAGTGTGGAAGGCAAAAGTTGAAAGCAAATATAGGAGATATAAATGATTATCTAGGCAGTGAAAGAACTGTCTGAGCATACGTTCCCTGAGCTAATTAATCTCTATTTTATGTAGTCATATTTTGCATTGTTCTATATTGTTTTCCAAGCCAGACTTCTAAATGATTAAATTCAGATACAAGATTCATTCAACTTTCATAACAGCCCTCATATTATGGTGCTGATGTCATAGCCTGCACTATAAAAAATAGCTTTCCTTGTATTTATATATAAATTGTTATACTGGGTCTCTGTAGGAAAGAGCATAAATGTTGTGCTGATCGACTATATTATTTCCATTAGCACGGAGAAATTGGCTCCTATCCTGCACTTGGACTGGGGCCCATTTGGCAGCTAACAAGTTGAGTCTTTGGAAATTAGTTGAGACACAGACCCTTAACAAGAAACTTGGCTTCTCCCAGCTATTAAAAGGTTTTAAGTTGGTGCCAAAAGCTTAAAAGAAGAGTTAGCTGAAAACTGAGTGAAGACGCTAGGATCCGTAGCTGATATTTATTCTGATTATTAACAGATGAGATGATTCTTCTTCATTGAACAGCTGCAAAAGCTTAGTCCTCTGATTCTGGGCGCAGATGAAGTTGTCCTTTAGCGTTTTGTTCCTGTAGAAAGCCCTGAAGGCCAGCAGAGTCCTTTTACATGTTTGAGTGGCTTAGCGTTAGCTGAAGGCCTTTCCAGCTTCTAGTGATCTCTGCCAACTTACATGGATCGTTTCATGGTGGCGTTACATACAGCACGCTTTTCAGTCTTGGGTTTCATACGAGCTCATAAACACTTTTTTATTTGTGACTTAGAAGTGATTACATTTCATTAGCCAATAAATAATTAAGTGTATGCTATACCTCCTCCTCTCAAGGGCGTCAATTTAATTTGGTGGGAAGAATATAACAGGCAATCAGCAATGTACCTACCGTACTTACAGAAAATGGCAGATCTGCTAAATATTGGGTAGGCTGTTGTATACTGCATAGTGCTATGTATTAGATGTTGTACATTTGTGTAGCTATCAAGCAAAATATAGTGCCAACATTTTAATTATATTTAGTATAAACTGTAATCAATAAGCTTTACACATCTGCTTTCCATTACTATGGCTCAGATAGTGCTGGTAACAAAGCAAATGTCAGGTTAAAGGGACAGTCTAGTCAAAATTAAACTATCATGATTCAGATAGGGCATGTAATTTTAAACAACTTTCTAATTTACTTTTATCATCAAATTTGCTTTGTTCTCTTGGTATTCTTAGTTGAAAGCTAAACCTGGGTAGACTCATATGCTACATACAACTTTGCAGACAGCGCCACATTAAAAAAATATGAATTTGTTTAAAACACACACTCATCTTAATCAATAGAGGGCTATGGCTGCCTCATAGTACTCAACACACCAGAAAACACTATCACATATATAGTGGGTGTGTAAGGGTTATCAAAAACCCAGTTCTTAAGTAATGTGTCTCTTAAGTTCAATATATAAAATAAAGTCTGGATTAACAAGAACGTCTTTACTTTATCTGAAATGTATTGGGGTTGCTGCTCCTTTTTTGCCCACTGGTGTCCACTCTCAGGCTTTGATAGATAAGTAATGAATGACTCTATAAAAGAGAAGAATGGAGCGCATCCACAATCTAAGTGCAGTATATTAAAAACAACACTTTATTTGTAATACATAAAACAATGTTACACTTACAAAGGTGCCCTCAAACGTAGGTATGTGTCTGCCTTTAAGAAAGGTAACAATCCCACTCCAGCTGTACAGTTCCACTTCTGTTTCCACCCTGTACCTGCAGAAAGTCTTGTCTCTGTCCAGATCTTACATATATGGGGAACTGATTAGTACATAGCTATCAGGGATATAAGTGTATAAATGAACACTCAGTTATGGAGATTACACTATAGAGGCTCTGACGAAGTGGGAAGGAGCCTGCGAAACGCGTAAGACCATGCCCACAACTTACTGAAGGAGAAGTGAGTGTGAACACTGCAAGGATTGAACGGCAGCCGGCAAAAAACAAACTAAACTATACTTTACAGTGTAATCATACTATCTGCATAACTGAGTGTTCATTTATACACTTATATCCCTGATAGCTATGTACTAATCAGTTCCCCATATATGTAAGATCTAGACAGAGACAAGACTTTCTGCAGGTACAGGGTGGAAACAGAAGCAGAACTGTACAGCTGGAGTGGGATTGTTACCTTTTTTAAAGGCAGACACATACCTAAGTTTGAGAGCACCTTTGTGAGTGTAACATCGTTTTATGTATTACAAATAAAGTGTTGTTTTTAATATACTGCACTTAGATTGTGGATGCGCTCCATTCTTCTCTTTTATAGAGTTATTCGTTACAGGCTCATATGCTAATTTCTAAATCCTTGAAAGCTGCCTCTTTTCTAAATACATTTCACATTTTTACAGCTAGAGGGTGTTAGTTAATGTGTGCCATATAGATAACATTGTGCTCACATCCGTGGAGTTACTTATGAGAGGGCACTGACCGGCTAAAATGCAAGTCTGTCAAAAGAACTGAAATAAGGGGATAGTCTGCAGAGGCTTAGATACAAGGTATTCACAGAAGTAAAAAGTGAATTAATATAACCGTGTTAGGTTATGCAAAACTGGGGAATCTATACTATAATTGCGTTTGTAATGTCCGTTGCCGTCGGCAGTTGCGCACGCATTCTCAAAGGAATTTTGGCAGCGTGAGGCAGCCAACAGAATGTTGGTTGCGTGCGCAGCCAAAAGAAATCACCTGGAAGCAGCGAAGGTAAACTGAGCAACCGCACAAAAATATATAAAAAAAAACTAACATCCCACACAAAGTATTAACACCTAAACTGCAAACCCACACATTGCAAAATAATAAAGTAATTAACCCCTAATTCGCAAATAACATAACATATTAATTCCTTAACCATCAACCACCCACAACACAATAAACCTAATTACCCTTTTAACCCCTAAACCGCAAAGCCCCCACATCGCAATAAACCTAATTACCCTATTAACCCCTAAACCGCAAAACCCCCACATCGCAATAAAACAAATTACCCTATTAACCCCTAAACCGCAAAACCCCCACATCGCAATAAAACTAATTCCCCTATTAATCCCTAAACCGCAAAACCCCCACATCGCAATAAACCTAATTAACCTATTAACCCCACACCGCAAAACCCCCACATTGCAATAAACCTAATTAACCTATTAACCCCTTAAACCGCTAAAACCCACAACGCAAATAACTAATTAAATTACTAAGTCCCCTAACCTAACACCCCCTAACCTAACACCCCCTAAATTAAACCCAATTACCTAAATTAAAAATACAAAATTACAAACAAAATAAAAAAAACTAACATTACTTTAAAAATAAAAAATTAAGTTTAAATTAAGCTAAAATTACAGAAAATAAAAAAGTCTTAACATTACAGAAAATAATAAACAAATTATCAAAATTAAAAAAATTAAACCTAATCCGAATGAAAATAAAAAAAGCCCCCCAAAATAAAAACACCCCCTAATCTAATGCTAAACTACCAATAGCCCTTAAAAGGGCTTTTTGTAAGGCATTGCCCTAAGTTAAACAGTTATTTTGCAGTTACAAAAAATTCTAAGTCCCCCCTAACAGTAAAACACACAAACCCACCAAACCCCCAAAAATAAATAAACCTAACACTAAAAAACCTAAACTATCCATTGCCCTGAAAAGGGCATTTGTATGGGCATTGCCCTTAAAAGGGCATTTAGCTATTTTAAGAAGTGCCCATCCCTAATCTAAATAAAACAAACCCCCTAGACATTTTAAAAAAAAAACTAAGTCTAACCCCCAGGTTGGTACTCACGGTTGCTGAAGTCCAGTGGAGAAGGTCCTGTTCCAGGCGGTGAAGTCTTCTTCCAAGTGGTGACCTCTTCTTTCTTCTTCCAGGAACAAGCCCGGCGGAGGGCGGAGCTGAAGACCAATGACCGCAGAGCTGAAAACCGGCGACCCTGGAACTGAAGACCAGCGATCCTAGAACTGAAAACCGGCGACCGTGGAGCCATGGAGCGTGGAGGATCCTCTTTGTACGATCTCCGCCGTACACTGAATAGTGAATTCAAGGTACGCAATTAAAGATGGCATCCCTTGAATTCCTATTGGCTGATTTGATTCTTCAAATTCAAATCAGCCAATAGGATGAGAGCTACTGAAATCCTATTGGCTGTTCAAATTAGCCAATAGGATTTCAGTAGCTCTAATCCTATTGGCTGATTTGAATTTAAAGAATCAAATCAGCCAATAGGAATTCAAGGGATGGCATCTTTAATCGCGTACCTTGAATTTAATATTCAGTGTACGGCGGCGATCATAAAAAGAGAATCATCCACGCTCCATGGCTCCGTGGTCTCTGGTCTTAAATTCCGCGGTAGCCGGTCTTCAGTTCTGCTGTCCTGGATGAAGAAAGAAGAGGTCCCCGCTTGGAAGATGTTGGCCGCTTGGAAGAAGACTTCAATGCCTAGAAGAGGACCTTCTACGCTGGACTTCAGCAACCGTTAGTACCAACCTGGGGGTTAGACTTAGGTTTTTTTGTTTTTTTTTAAATTGGGGTTTGTTTTTTTTTAGATTAGGATTATGAGCACTTTTAAAAGAGCTGAATGTCCTTTTCATGGCAGCAAAAGAGCTGAATGCCCTTTTAAGGACAATGCCCATACAAATGCCCTTTTCAGGGCAATGGGGAGCTTAGGTTTTTTAGTGTTAGGTTTATTTATTTTGGGGGGTTTGGTGGGTGGTGGGTTTTACTGTTAGGGGGGACTTATCATTTTTTGTAACTGCAAAAGAGCTGTTTAACTTAGGGCAATGCCCTACAAAAAGTCATGTTAAGGGCTATTGGTAGTTTAGCATTAGATTAGGGGGTGTTTTTATTTTGGGGGGATTTTTTATTTTTATAGGGGTATTAGTTTAGGTTTAAATTTTTTATTTTGGATACCTTTTTTCTTTTTTTCTGTAATTTTAGTTGTTGTTTTTTTTGTAACTTTAGCTTGGAGGGTTGTAGTTTTTAAACATAGACTGCCCACTGGGCAAGCTTATCTACTGGGCAAGCTTATTACCTAGACGGTAATAAAGGGATTATCTCTCTTTTTAAACAATAACAATTCTGGAGTAGACTGTCCCTTTAAGTATTTTTCAAAGTTTTTTAGTGTACAATTAGCATAACTAATACTAATTAGAGGGGGAGAGCCTAGAGGTGTCCTTAAAGGGGCATTAAGCCCAACATTTTTCTTTCATGAATCACATACAACATGCAATTTTAAACAACTTTCTATTTTCCTTCTATTGTCAACATAGTTTAATTATCTATCATTTGTTGAAGGCTCAAAAAGTCACTAATGAGAGCTCGGTGAACACATTGAGTGGACCAATGCCAAGGAAGCCAAGAGAACAGAGCAAATGAGATAATAAAAGTAAAGTGGAAAATTGTTTAACTAGACATCTACTCTATCTGAATCATGGAATATTAATTTTGACTTTACTGTCCCTTTAACTTCTCGAACTGCATACTGGTTGTGTTTGAACCATGGGGATCATTTGTAGCATGTTATCTGGAATACATAAAACCTTTTTACATAGTTTACATGTCATTAAAGGGACACGAAAAGCACATTTTTTTCTTTCATGATTCAGATAGAGCATGAGATTTTAAATAACTTTCCAAAGTATTTCTGGTATCTAATTTGTTTTGTTCTGTTTGTATCCTTTGTTGCATGTCCTGTTACGTTATCCTGGGTTTTGTAGGATTTTCACACTGATTCCTAAACAAACTGTAAGAAACTTATTAATCTAACAATTATCATGAAATGCTTTCTGGCCACTCTGTTCCAGTCAGTCAGATATTTTTATTTACATGTTAATAAAACACATCATTTTATTTAATAAATAGTGAAAGAACAAAGGTCAGATCGTCATTTTGAACTATGAGATTTGTATTCAAATGAAATATAATCTTTAAAATGTTCTGCTGTGATGACAATGAAATAAAGGGAGTGCAGAATTATTAGGCAAATGAGTATTTTGACCACATCATCCTCTTTATGCATGTTGTCTTACTCCAAGCTGTATAGGCTCGAAAGCCTACTACCAATTAAGCATATTAGGTGATGTGCATCTCTGTAATGATAATGGGTGTGGTCTAATGACATCAACACCCTATATCAGGTGTGCATAATTATTAGGCAACTTCCTTTCCTTTGGCAAAATGGGTCAAAAGAAGGACTTGACAGGCTCAGAAAAGTAAAAAATAGTGAGATATCTTGCAGAGGGATGCAGCACTCTTAAAATTGCAAAGCTTCTGAAGCGTGATCATCAAACAATCAAGCGTTTCATTCAAAATAGTCAACAGGGTCGCAAGAAGCGTGTGGAAAAACCAAGGCGCAAAATAACTGCCCATGAACTGAGGAAAGTCAAGCGTGCAGCTGCCAAGATGCCACTTGCCACCAGTTTGGCCATATTTCAGAGCTGCAACATCACTGGAGTGCCCAAAAGCACAAGGTGTGCAATACTCAGAGACATGGCCAAGGTAAGAAAGGCTGAAAGATGACTACCACTGAACAAGACACACAAGCTGAAACGTCAAGACTGGGCCAAGAAATATCTCAAGACTGATTTTTCTAAGGTTTTATGGACTGATGAAATGAGAGTGAGTCTTGATGGGCCAGATGGATGGGCCCGTGGCTGGATTGGTAAAGGGCAGAGAGCTCCAGTCCGACTCAGACGCCAGCAAGGTGGAGGTGGAGTACTGGTTTGGGCTGGTATCATCAAAGATGAGCTTGTGGGGCCTTTTCGGGTTGAGGATGGAGTCAAGCTCAACTCCCAGTCCTACTGCCAGTTTCTGGAAGACACCTTCTTCAAGCAGTGGTACAGGAAGAAGTCTGCATCCTTCAAGAAAAACATGATTTTCATGCAGGACAATGCTCCATCACACGCGTCCAAGTACTCCACAGCGTGGCTGGCAAGAAAGGGTATAAAAGAAGAAAATCTAATGACATGGCCTCCTTGTTCACCTGATCTGAACCCCATTGAGAACCTGTGGTCCATCATCAAATGTGAGATTTACAAGGAGGGAAAACAGTACACCTCTCTGAACAGTGTCTGGGAGGCTGTGGTTGCTGCTGCACGCAATGTTGATGGTGAACAGATCAAAACACTGACAGAATCCATGGATGGCAGGCTTTTGAGTGTCCTTGCAAAGAAAGGTGGCTATATTGGTCACTGATTTGTTTTTGTTTTGTTTTTGAATGTCAGAAATTTATATTTGTGAATGTTGAGATGTTATATTGGTTTCACTGGTAAAAATAAATAATTGAAATGGGTATATATTTGTTTTTTGTTAAGTTGCCTAATAATTATGCACAGTAATAGTCACCTGCACACACAGATATCCCCCTAAAATAGCTATAACTAAAAACAAACTAAAAACTACTTCCAAAACTATTCAGCTTTGATATTAATGAGTTTTTTGGGTTCATTGAGAACATGGTTGTTGTTCAATAATAAAATTAATCCTCAAAAATACAACTTGCCTAATAATTCTGCACTCCCTGTATTTGGGTCTGTAAAATAAATTGCGCATATTTCATAAATTAATATTATTGGTGGAAAACCTTTACATTAAAACCAGTTACAGACTGGCGAGAATGCATATTCAGTTCCTGCAACTTATTGTCACCGACAATGACATCAGTGAAAAATGTAACATTTATTTCAATTTTATCGAGATAAAAGTTGCATTCACTAATAGAATACATTTTTTTTTTTAATTTCAGCGTCAATGCCCCTTTATGAGGAAATAAATGTAAAATTATATACTGGAGTTCAGAATATAATTCTATTTAAAATGCTAATGTATCCTTATTTTCTAAATTCCAAGATTGTCACATTTCACGTGTCCCTTTAAACCTTTAAATACTGCCCATATAATGAATATGAGATGCCAAGTTCAGAGTTAAGACAGGATAAAGCAGACTGTTATTAGATAAATATTTATATGTATTACACCTGTCTTCTGCAGGTCACTGAAATGCTAGCTAGAGGTAAATCAACAGATCAGGCCTAACATATGCTTTATTAAGCTAACTAAAGTATTCAGAAGGAAAGCAGAACAAAGGTTAAACAATAAGGCCAGAGCCCAATAGCCAGTAATAATTATTATTAATTACAACTGACGGATACTACACAGAGACTAATATGACTGACATATACTACACACAGACTAATATGACTGACAGATACTACACACAGACTAATATGACTGACAGATACTACACACAGACTAATATGACTGACAGGTACTACACACAGACTAATATGACTGACATACTACACATAGACTAATATGACTGACATATACTACACACAGACTAATATGACTGACAGGTACTACACACAGACTAATATAACTGACAGATACTACACACAGACTAATATGACTGACAGGTACTACACACAGACTAATATAACTGACAGATACTACACACAGACTAATATGACTGACATATACTACACACAGACTAATATGACTGACATATACTACACATAGACTAATATGACTGACAGATACTACACACAGACTAATATGACTGACATATACTACACACAGACTAATATGACTGACAGGTACTACACACAGACTAATATGACTGACAGGTACTACACAAAGACTAATATAACTGACAGATACTACACACAGACTAATATGACTGACATATACTACACATAGACTAATATGACTGACATATACTACACACAGACTAATATGACTGACAGGTACTACACACAGACTAATATAACTGACAGATACTACACACAGACTAATATGACTGACAGGTACTACACACAGACTAATATAACTGACAGGTACTACACACAGACTAATATAACTGACAGATACTACACACAGACTAATATGACTGACATATACTACACACAGACTAATATGACTGACATATACTACACACAGACTAATATGACTGACAGATACTACACACAGACTAATATGACTGACAGATACTACACACAGACTAATATGACTGACAGGTACTACACACAGACTAATATGACTGACAGATACTACACACAGACTAATATGACTGACAGGTACTACACACAGACTAATATGACTGACAGATAATACTCACAGACTAATATAACTGACAGATACTGCACACAGACTAATATGACTGACAGGTACTACAGACAAGTAAGTATGGCTGAGAGATACTACAGGCAGGGTATGGTTGACAGATATTGCAAGCGAACAGGAAGGCTTCTATAGCTGACAGATATTTCAGACAGGGTGTAGCTGACAGGTACTACAGACCGGCTGTTTTAACTTGCAGATAATACAGGCCTATGGTATGATTTACAGGTTTAGTAGCCATATATCGCTAACAGGAACTGTAGCGTATCATGTCCGCCAGACATTGCTAAATGCCAACAGCATACGCTGTCAGCATTTAAGATTGCACAAGCAGTTCTGGTGAACTGCTTGTGCAATGCCGCCTTCTGCAGATTTGTGGGCAATCTGCTGCTAGCAAGGGGTGTAAATCAACCCGATCGTATAGGATCGGGCGGATTGATGTCCGCAGCCTCAGAGGTGGCTGACCAGTTAAGGAGCAGCAGTCTTAAGACCGCTGCTTCATAACTGCTGTTTCCGGCGAGCCTGAAGGCTCGCGCGGAAACAGGGGCATCAGGGGCCATTTGTCCCTTGATAAAGCGGCACCTACATGTTAGAAGATCAGCAGAAAGCTCTGGGAGTTGCATTACCTTACAAAGCATGATACAGCTGTACATTCGCAGAGCCGTCTATTTAGCACCAAAATTACATTTTTACTTTTATTTACCTTCAAAATTCATCTTTCCTCTTAAAGGGATATTAATGTCAAAATAAAACTTGGATTCAGAGAGAGCATGTCATTTTAAACAGCTTTCCAGTTTACATCTATTATCAAATTTGCTTTGTTTTCTTTGTATCCTTTGCTGAAGGGTATAATTAGGTGGGCTCATATGTGCTCAGGAGTGTGCATGTGTCTTTACCACTCTATGGCAATAGTTTGGAACAATGTTTCTAATAATGTTACACAAAATTGCAGAAAATTCTGTCATAGAGTGTTAAAGACACATTCACGCTCCTGAGCACCTATGAGACCATCTTATTTTACCCTTCAACAAAAGATTAAAAAAAACAACGCAAAATTGATAACAGAAGTAAATTTGAATGTTTTTTAAAATTGTATTCTGTGGGGTCCATTTATCATTGTGCGGACGGACATGATCCGCTATAGCAAATCATGTCCGCCGCACATCGATAAATGCAGACAGCATACGCTGTTGGCATTTATCATTGCACCAGCAGCTCTTGTAAACTTCTGGTGCAATGCCGCCCCCTGCAGATTTGCCGCTAGCAGGGCGTGTCAATCAACCTGATCGTATTCGGTCGGGTTGATTTCTGTCCGCCGCCTCAGAGCAGGCGGACAGGTTATGGAGCATAACTTGTGTTTCTGGCGAGCCGTTTGGAGCTTGATAATAAGACCCCTCTATCTAGACTAGAACAATTCATTTTGATATTACTATCCCTTAAACTCAGTTTATTGTAAGTTTATACCAGTGATGGTTTTAGTTCTCAGAGCCCTAAACTCCACCCCAATACCACAGCTGTCAAAAGGTCCTTAGACATAGAGAATTGTCTGTTTAAATAAATCTCTTCAAGTGGCATTATTTTCTGTCTAGTTATTCTGATTGGTTTAATGGGCCAGAAATCTATTTGCCCTCTGATAATCAGATGATAATGACACTTTCATTCAGCAGACAAAAGAAACATTTTATCGAGCTGCAACAGAATTCTTCAAATTATCTGTGAACATTAATTACATTATTCCAGCATAACTGACTAATAATAGGTCTGTTTCCCACATAAGATGAAATAAGTAAGCTACTATAATTATCCTCTGACCATTACTGATGGGGACATCATAAAATATGTAATTATTATATCAATGTCTTTATAAGGTTTATTAAAATAAAGTCAGAATGTCAGTATTGTAATACATATATATTAGCAACATTCCAATTTAAATGGACTTTATACTACTGAAATATAATAAAAACTAGTCCTAAAGCCGTTCACAGGGGCCATTTTTTGCAGTACAGCGGTCCCACCACTTGCACTCTCTCCCTCCCCCTCTCTTTTGCTCTCTCTCTCTCCCCCCTCTCTTTTGCTCTCTATCCCCCCTCTCTTTTGCTCTCTCTCTCCCCCTCTCTTTTGAGCTCTCTCTCTCCCCCTCTTTTTTGCGCTCTCTCTCTCCCCCTCTCTTTTGCGCTCTCTCTCTCCCCCTCTCTTTTGCGCTCTCTCTCCCCCTCTCTTTTGCACTCTCTCTCCCCCTCTCTTTTGCGCTCTCTCTCTCCCCCCTCTCTTTTGCTCTCTCTCTCTCCCCTCTCTTTTGCGCTCTCTCTCCCCCTCTCTTTTGCGCTCTCTCTCCCCTCTCTTTTGCGCTCTCTCTCCCCCTCTCTTTTGCGCTCTCCCCCCTCTCTTTTGCAACATTCCAATTTAAATGGACTTTATACTACTGAAATATAATAAAAAATAGTCCTAAAGCCGTTCACATGGGCCATTTTTTGCAGTACAGCGGTCCCACCACTTGCGCTCTCTCCCTCCCCCTCTCTTTTGCTCTCTCTCTCTCCCCCCTCTCTTTTGCTCTCTCTCCCCCCTCTCTTTTGCTCTTTCTCTCCCCCTCTCTTTTGAGCTCTCTCTCTCCCCCTCTCTTTTGCGCTCTCTCTCTCCCCCTCTCTTTTGCGCTCTCTCTCTCCCCCCTCTCTTTTGCTCTCTCTCTCCCCTCTCTTTTGCGCTCTCTCTCCCCCTCTCTTTTGCGCTCTCTCTCCCTCTCCCTTTTGCGCTCTTCCCCCTCTCTTTTGCGCTCTCTTTCTCCCCTCTCTTTTGCGCACTCTTTCTCCCCCCCCTCACTTTTGCACTCTCCACCCTCTCTTTTGCGCTCTCCCCCTCTCTTTTGCTGTCTCTCTCCCTCTCTTTATCCCCCCTCTTCTGCTCTCTCTCTCCCCCTCTCTTTTGAGCTCTCTCTCTCCCCCCTCTCTTTTGAGCTCTCTCTCTCCCCCCTCTCTTTTGCACTCTCTCTCTCCCCCCTCTCTTTTGTGCTCTCTCCCCCTCTCTTTTGCGCTCTCTCTCTTCCCCCTCTCTTTTGCACTCTCTCTCTCCCCCTCTCTTTTGTGCTCTCTCACCCCTCTCTCCCCCCTCTATTTTGTGCTCTCTCTCTCCCCCTCTCTTTTGTGCTCTCTCTCTCTCCCCCTCTCTTTTGTGCTCTCTCTCCCCCTCTCTTTTGGGCTCTCTCCCCCCCTCTCTTTTGCGCTCTCTCCCCCTCTCTTTTGCGCTCTCTCTCTCTCCCCTCTCTTTTGTGCTCTCTCCCCCCTCTCTTTTGTGCTCTCTCCCCCCTCTCTTTTGCGCTCTCTTCCCTCTCTCTTGCGCTCTTTCCCCTCTCTTTTGCGCTCTCTTTCTCTCCCCTCTCTTTTGCGCTCTTCCCCCTCTCTTTTGCGCTCTCTTTCTCCCCCCTCTCTTTTGCGCTCTCTCTCCCCCCTCTCTTTTGCTGTCTATCTCCCTCTCTTTATCCCCCCTCTTCTGCTCTCTTTCTCCCCCTCTCTTTTGTGCTCTCTCCCCCTCTCTTTTGCACTCTCTCCCCCTCTCTTTTGAGTTCTCTCTCTCCCCCCTCTTTTGCGCTCTCTCTCTCCCCCTCTCTTTTGCGCTCTCTCTCTCCCCCTCTCTTTTGCGCTCTCTCTCTCCCCCCTCTCTTTTGCGCTCTCTCTCCCCCCTCTCTTTTGCGCTCTCTTTTGCGCTCTCTCCCCCTCTCTTTTGCACTCTCTCCCCCTCTCTTTTGCGCTCTCTCTCTCCCCCTCTCTTTTGTGCTCTCTCTCTCCCCCTCTCTTTTGCGCTCTCTCCCCCCCTCTCTTTTGCTCTCTCTCTCCCCCCTCTCTTTTGTGCTCTCTCCCCCCTCTCTTTTGTGCTCTCCCCCCTCTCTTTTGTGCTCTCTCCCCCCCTCTCTTTTGTGCTCTCCCCCCCTCTCTTTTGTGCTCTCCCCCCTCTCTTTTGTGATCTCCCCCCTCTCTTTTGTGCTCTCCCCCCTCTCTTTTGTGCCCTCTCTCCCCCCTGTCTTTTGTGCACTCTCTTTTGTGCCCTCTCTTTTGTGCCCTCTCTTTTGTGCTCGCTCTCTCCCCCCTCTCTTTTGTGCTCTCTCTCTCCCCCTCTCTTTTGTGCTCTCTCTCCCTCTCTCTCTCTCTAATATATCCCCTCTATCTTGCGTGAGCGACCGCGACCGGTCACGCCCCCTTTTAGGGATGACCACGCCCGTTCACGCCCCCGTGAACGACCACGTCCCTTCATGTCCGGCCACGCCCACTTCTGCCGCAGATCAGGTAGGGACTCAAAGGCCAGGTGTGTTTGTCCTCGTGCTGTCTCTACTGCGCATGACAGCTTCGGACAAACACACTTGGCCTTTTATATAATAGGATGCTTTATATAATAGGATGCAAAAATGTTATATACATGCCTACTTGCTGCTCATTATATATATACTATATATATATATATATATATATATATATTTTTATATATATATATATATATATATATACAGTATATGTATATATATATATATATATATATATACAGAAAGAGAAGTGCTCTTCCAGGAATGAACAACAGCTTAGAACCTTGTTGTGAGTCACCACCTAAGAGCAGCCTCTTTTAGCCCAGTTGTGCTTTGCAAAAACTTTCCTGAAGTATATCAGTCTGATCCTGCCTAGTAAGGTCAGTCCAGCCCCGAAATACCAGGCAACCCCAACCCAAAGTAAATGGCAACCCCAGACGTGGACTCACTGACAAGGCCCATAGAAGACCAAAACGATTGTCTGGGGTTGCCATGTCCTTGTTCAGAGGAGAATTGCCTGGTGTTTGGGGCTGGACTGACCTTATTAGGCTGGATCAGAGTGATATACTACAAGACTGTAAAAAGCACAATTGGGCTAAAAGAGGCTGCTCCTAGGTGGTAGCTCGCCATAGAACAAGGTTCTAAGCTGTTGTTCATTCCTGGAAGAGCACTTCTCTTTCTGTATATATATATATATATATATAAGCTGTTGTTCATCTCTGGTAGAGCGCTCATCTCGCTGTATGTGTATATATACTGTATATATTTGTCTGTCAGTCTATTTATTTTGCTCAATGGCCTTTTAAAGTGACATACAACTCAAAATGAAATGTGCCTAATTCAGTTAAAGCAGGGGGTTTCACCTCCAGCCCTCAGGTCTCCCTAATAACAAAGATTTTCAGGATATCTGAAAATCAAAGAAAAGGTGAAATTAGCAGATAATTAGTAAATATGTTATTAACCTGTTCTATGGTTATTAACCTGTTCTCACCCAGGAGTAATCCTGAAAACCTGGCCTGTTATTGAGGCCTGAGGACAGGTTTGAAAACCTGTGTTGGGTTAGGCTTAACTGTTTAGGGCAGTACAGGGCAGTCAGTGATGTTCGCACCCTCCAGCAGAAAAGTTGCCTGCAAAATGCATGCCTAGGAAACACTTCTGTAACCATATTGTGGCAACAATGACCAATAAACTGTGACATTATGGCCATCGAGACAACTTTACCAAAGAGAACCACATTAGGCTCATTTCTGAAGGACATTAATATGGAGAGAAGAAGGGATATAATATGATACCATAAGATAACACTTTTTTTTGTTAGGTCTAGAAAATTAAGATATCAGGCTAGAGTTTTTTTTAACAGGCTTCTTTCTTATCTTACAGATAATATACTGATATCAACGCCTCAGTCCTCATTACCAATGACTGAACAAAAACATGCCTCTATGTCATCTAAACACATTGAAGTCCAAGAGAAATATGACCTGTATCTATAATTAGAGCATAAACCTCTTTACGTCACACTGCAAAAAGGCGCGAAATACACTCGCACATATAACGCACATATATTTAATACCTCATTGGCTGAGTGCGCAGTGCTGTCTTCAAGTCTTCTACTATTTTATTCCTCATCTGTGTATCTTCTTCATCGAAGGCATATAGCGTCTGCATCTATGCAAGAAGGCAGAGGATTAACGTGAGTCATGGTGATTAATACATAATGTAGAGTGCATATCATAGAAACAAATAGAAAAGCAAAATGTCCTTGCTTAAAGGGACATCAAAATCAAAGGGACATTAAACACTAAATATATTTAATTCACCTGCCTCTCATTATGGGTGCAGCCATTTTGGAACCTCGATCGTCTGCAGGTATCTGAAGGAGAACTGCTGCACATGAGCTTAACGTCAGCACAGGAATGTATTAAAAGATGGATTTCAATATGGCAGCACTCATAACTTGAGGGAGGAAGAATATACCCTCAATACTATGCATATATATATATATATATATATATATATATATACACTGTATATATGTATTTAGTGTTTAACGTACCCTTACATTTTAAATCCCCATAACATACTAACGGCTAGATTACGAGTTTTGCGTTATGAGTGAAAAAGCAGCGTTATGGCTCTTTTTCACTACCGCTGGTATTACGAGTCTTGTCAGAATAACTGTACCGCACACTTTTTTGGCCGTAATGCAACGTAACTACCGCAGCTTTCAAAAAGTCCTTTATCAATGGGACTTCCATAGCGCCGGTATTACGAGTTACGGCCAAAAAGTGAGCGGTACAGCCTATACCGTCAAGATCCATACCGTAAACTGAAAGTCAGTAGTTATGGGTTTTGCGCTACAAAGCTGTAGCATAAAACTCATAACTAAAGTGCTAAAAAGTACACTAACACCCATAAACTACCTATTAACCCCTAAACTGAGGCCCTCCCGCATTGCAAACACTAAAATAAAATTATTAATCACTAATCTGCCGCTCCCGACATCACCGCCACTATAATAAATATATTAACCCCTAAACCGCCACACTCCCGCATTGTAAACACTAGTTAAATATTATTAACCCCTAATCTGCTGTCCCTAACATCGCCACAACCTACATTACTGTTATTAACCCCTAATCTGCTGCCCCCAAAATCGCCACCACTATACTAAAGTTATTAACCCCTAAATTTAACCCTAAATCTAACTCTAACTCTAACACCCCTAACTTTAACATAATTAAAATAAATCTAAATAAAAATTACAATTAATACCTAAATAATTCCTATTTAAAACTAAATACTTACCTGTAAAATAAACCCTAAGCTAGCTACAATATAATTAATAGTTACATTGTATCTATCTTAGGTTTTATTTTTATTTCACAGCTAAGTTTGTATTTATTTTAACTAGGTAGACTAGTTAGTAAATAGTTATTAACTATTTACTAGCTACCTAGCTAAAATAAATACAAATTTACCTGTAAAATAAAACCTAACCTGAGTTACACTAACACCTAACCTTACACTACAATTAAATAAATTACATTAATTAAATACAATTAACTAAATTACAAAAAAAAACACTAAATTACACAAAATAAAAAAGAAATGATCAAATATTTAAACTAATTATACTTAATCTAATAGCCCTATCAAAATAAAAAGCCCCCCCCCCAAATAAAAATAAAAACCCTAGCCTAAATTAAACTACCAATAGCCCTTAAAAGGGCCTTTTTGCGGGGCATTGCTCCAAAGAAATCAGCTCTTTTACCTGTAAACCAAAAATACAAACACCCCCCAACAGTAAAACCCACCACCCACACAACCAAACCCCCAAAAATAAAAACCTATCTAAAAAACCTAAGCTCTCCATTGCCCTGAAAAGGGCATTTGGATGGGCATTGCCCTTAAAAGGGCATTTAGCTCTTTTTCAGCCCAAACCCTAAGCTAAAAATAAAACCCACCCAATAAACCCTTAAAAAAACCTAAAACTAACCCCCGAAGATCCACTTACAGTTTTTGAAGACCCAACATCCATCCTCAATGAAGCGGCAGATGTCTTCATCAAAGTGGGCCGAAGTCTTCATCCAGACGGCATCTTCTATCTTCATCCATCCGGCGCGGAGTGGCTCCATCTTCAAGACATCCGGCGTGGAGCATCCTCTTCTTCCGACAGCTAACGAAGAATGAAGATGGAGTCCCTTGAATTCTGATTGGCTGATAGAATTCTATCAGCCAATTGGAATTAAAGGTGAAAAATTCCTATTGGCTGATGCAATCAGCCAATAGGATTGAGCTTGCATTCTATTGGCTGTTCCAATCAGCCAATAGAATGCAAGCTCATTCCTATTTGCTGATTGGATCAGCCAATAAGATTGAAGCTCAATCCTATTGGCTGATTGCATCAGCCAATAGGAATTTTTCACCTTTAATTCCGATTGGCTGATAGAATTCAAGGGACACTATCTTGGATGATGTCCCTTAAAGGAACCTTCAGTTTTCGTTAGCTGTCGAAAGAAGAGGATGCTCAACGCTGGATGTCTTGAAGATTGAGCCGCTCTGTGCCGGATGGATGAAGATAGAAGATGCCGTCTAGATGAAGACTTCTGCCGGCTTGGATGAAGACTTCGGCCCGCTTGGATGAAGACTTCTGACAGCTTCGCTGAGGACTTCTGCCGCTTCGTTGAGGATGGATGTCGGGTCTTCAAAAACTGTAAGTGGATCTTCGGGGGTTAGTGTTAGGTTTTTTTAAGGGTTTATTTGGTGCTTTTTATTTTTTGCTTAGGGCTTGGGCTGAAAAAGAGTTTTTTTGGTTGTGTGGGTGGTGGGTTTTACTGTTGGGGGGTTGTTTGTTTTGTTTTTACAGGTAAAAGAGCTGATTTCTTTGGGGCATTGTCCTGCAAAAGGCCCTTTTAAGGGCTATTGGTAGTTTAGTTTAGGCTAGGTTTTTTTTTATGTTTGGGGGACTTTTATATTTTGATAGGGCTATTAGATTAAGTGTAATTAGTTTAAATATTTTATAATTTCTTTTTTATTTTTGTGTAATTTATTGTTTGTTTTTTTTGTAATTTAATTAATTGTATTTAATTAATTTAATTTATGTAATTGTAGTGTAAGGTTAGGTGTTAGTGTAAGACAGGTTAGGTTTTATTTTACAGGTAAATTTGTATTTATTTTTACTAGGTAGCTAGTAAATAGTTAATAACTATTTACAAACTATTCTACCTAGTTAAAATAAATACAAACTTGCCTGTAAAATAAAAATAAACCCTACACTAGATACAATGTAATTATTAGTTATATTGTAGCTAACTTAGGGTTTAATTTATAGGTAAGTATTTAGTTTTAAATAGGAATTATTTAGATATTAATTGTAATTTTTATTTAGATTTATTTTAATTATATTAAAGTTAGTGGGTGTTAGGGTTAGACTTAGGGTTAGGGGTAAATAACTTTAGTATAGTGACGCAGACATTGGGGCGGCAAATTAGGGGTTAATAAGTGTAGGTAGATAGCGACGACATTGGGGGCAGCAGATTAGGGGTTGATAAGTGTAGGTAGGTAGCAACGACATTGGGGGCAGCAGGCTAGGGGTTAATAAATGTAGGTAGCTGGTGGCGACGTTGGGGGCTGCAGATTAGGTGTTAATAAGTGTAGGTAGGTGGCGGCGACATTGGGGGCGGCAAATTAGGGGTTAATAAATATAATGTAGGTGTCGGCGATGTCTGGGGCGGCAGATTAGGGGTTAATAAGTGTAATGTAGGTGTCGGCGATGTCGGGGCGGCAGGGGTGTTTAGACTCGAGGTTTATGCTAGGGTGTTAGGTGTAAACATAAATTTTCTTTCCCCTATAGGAATCAATGGGGCTGCGTTACGGAGCTTTACGCTCCTTTATTGCAGGTGTTAGGCTTTTTTTTAGCTGGCTCTCCCCATTGATGTCTATGGGGAAATTGTGCACAAGCACGTAAAACCAGCTCAAAGCAGTGCTCAACGCTGCCATATAGCCTGCTAACGCCGGGTTTATGAAAACCTATAATAGCGGCGCTATAGGAAGGTGAGCGGTGACAATAACTTGCAAGTTAGCACCGAGCCGCTCATAACAAAAAACTCGTAATCTAGCCATTAATTTATTAAATAAAACAACATTGCAGAATATATATTATTTATTTTGATTACTTTTGTTTTTAAAAAATGTTTTTGCTTGTTCCACTGCACTCAGAGATACTGGAGCTTAAACTGTTTTCCATAAACAAGCATTCACCCCCACAATCCCACCACCCTTGTATTGTCTTAAAGAAGATTATTACAATCAAAATGATTATTTGCCATAGCAGTGAAGATACTTGGTCATTTAGTAGCGGATATTTTTATAGGACAGTTTTCAATCTGTTTTTGCACAATACTTTGTGGCTTAGGTGCAGGTATTAATTAGACAAATACCCAGTATGTCTGCGCATTATAACATATAGGGTGCCTCTCAGCATCCATGGATTATGAGCCTAAAAGAATATGAATATATACAAATGTGCGTATGCTTAGATATAGAGCTACGATTAGAAATCTATTTGGATATGTTTGATTAATACACCTGTTTAACAAATTAGAGGGAACAAACTGTGCACAATCAATACTATAAAAACTTTTAAAAAGACAATGGTAGGTAGGTGGTTTCACCTATCTTCACCTTCTACTGCCCATGTGTGAACAACAGTGCCTGCTCATACACCAAATAGATGTACAGAGTTGTCACTGGTTAGCAAAGGTTGTACTTGTGTTCTGGGACACACAAAAAGCAATGAACAGTAAACTATAAATTAATTTTACAAAACAAAGCTGCATTCTAAATTTAAGTCACTTTTCATTTCAATGCGATCACAATAGATTATTTTCAGCTATTAATTTCCTGCAGCCACAATATCCTTTTCAGCTCTATTTTCAACATGGTGCAAACATTTCTCAGTGATCACAATCCATTTCCAGATACTTTTCAAAACGTATCAAGACCATTTTACACTTATCAAATTTGATAACTGAAGTGTTTGATAAAGCCCTGAAAGGTCCTTTTGGATATCTATGAAAGTATTCCAAGACTATTTTGAGTAATTTTGTTATGTTGCACATGTGGCCACAGGAGACATTTTAGACATACATTGCATACATGGTATCAATTCATTAAAACTCTATTCATCACTATTGTGGGCAGGAAACACATTTACATCTGTATATGTATCAAGTACAGCTTAGGGGATCATCAGGAAAAGTAAGATCAGGACCCCAACATTTAGAAATGGTGAGTAAAAATATCTGTTAATGTTTGTTTCTAAGTCACACTTACATAGACATAATTGTCATTATCAGTAGACGCATCTTCATAACCGGTCTTTCATACAGGATCATGCATTCGTGACTGGCAGTTCAAAAAAGGACATATTGCAATATGAATACCTCCTGGTTATAGGCATGATGGGTATACTGGACATTGTTCACTATATTGAAGGGACACTGAACCCAATTTTTTTCTTTTGTGCTTCAGATAGAGCATGACATTTTAAGCAACTTTCTAATTTACTCCTATTATAAAATTTTCTTCATTCTCTTGGTATCTTTATTTGAAATGCAAGAATGTAAGTTTAGATGCCGGCCCATTTTTGGTGAACAACCTGGGTTGCTCTTGCTGATTGGTGGGTAAATTCATCCACCAATAAAAAAAGTGCTATCCAGAGAGCTGAACCAAAAAAAAAACTTAGATGCATTCTTTTTCAAATAAAGATAGCAAGAGAACAAAGAAAAATTGATAATATGAGTGAATTAGAAAGTTGCTGAAAATGTCATGCTCTATCTGAATCACGAAAGAAAAAAAATGGGTTCAGTGTCCCTTTGACACTACATATTTGCAGAGTAATTTTTTTCCCAATGTTTAAATTTATTGGTTTTAAAATCACTGTTTTCCGGGTTTGATGTAAATTTAAAGTGAAACTATCAAGAAATACAACTAATAACTAGGTATTTGTTGATCACTGGCTGACAGGAAAAAGAAAAAAACTGTTTATTCAGCACAGTATCTGTAAAGTTTGGAACAAAACCAGTGTCTAGTTTGTGTGTATTTTTGTACTGTATATATCATTACCTCTTTTGCTTTACTTTTTATAAGATTGCACTAATAATATTTAATTGTGTTCTATAAATTTGAGTCACTTTTTCTGATCTGTAAAACTTACTCAATTGAATAAAAAAAAACGACTGCCGCTAGAAAGTGTGGTTTTATTGGCCTCTCTGTGTGCTACTGTAACAGACCAGGCATCTAACTGAGCAGGTGCGCGCATACGCACTCTAACACTAAATCATTTCTTTTTAGCTGGCACCTTGTACCAAGCACTAAAATGGCTGATTAAACGTTGGCACTATGTACTGCAGCTGGTACAGCATAGCTGGCATACAAGAGTTTAAACATGGGGCATACGAATTGTCAGCTGCTGGTGCCCAGTTCCAGATGCATTAAAATAGTTAAGCCCTGGGCACTATATATGCCCATCTCATTGCAAACTAGCACAGCTGCTCCCTGGACCTTTCCCTTGTCAATCAGCACAGAATGGAAGAATTGGACAGAATAAATGAAGACTCCTCTCTGTATAATTTACAAGGAATGAAAGGAGTGAGATAATGAAATCTGTTTTATACAGAAAACATTTTGTTACAAACACTAAACTGTCTGAACCACAAATGATTATAAAGTTGTCTGGTAGCAGCTGTATTTGCTGCTAGTGACCTCCTGCCCCTCCTGTCTGGGGTCTCACATTCCGTCATGACACTTTTCTTACAGTCCCTTTGTCACCTGCATATGGCTGCTATACGGAATCCTTGTCTTTATGGGCAGGAAACGTATTGGATGACAAAGTGCATGAAAAGAAAGGACTTCTGTAGAATGAAGAGACCAAATGCAAATGGAATTTAAAGGGACACTGAACTCAAAAATTTTCTTTTGTGATTCAGATAGAGCATGCAATTTTAAGCAACTTTCTAATTGACTCATATTATCAAATTGTCTTCATTCTCTTGGTATCTTTATTTGAAATGCAGGAATGTAAGTTTAGATGCCGTACCATTTTTAGTGAACAAACTGGGTTGTTCTTGCTGATTGGTGGATAAATTCACCTACCAATAAACAAGTGCTGTCCAGAGTCTGAAACAAAAAAATAGCTTAGATGCCTTCTTTTTCAAATAAAGCAAGCAAGGGAACAAAGAAAAATTGATAATAGGTGCAAATTAGAAAGTTGCTTAAAATTGCATGCTCTATCAGAATCACAAAAGAAAAAAATTGGGTTCAGTGTCCCTTTAAAAGGCCATAAAAGTCAAAATACTCATTTTGTGAGATACAGCATACAATAAAAACAATTCTAATCTATTTCTGTCATCAAACTTACTTCTTACACCTTCCATGAAAGCATACTGAGGTAGGCTCAGAAACCTGCATGTGTCTTCAGCATTTTATGACAGCAGTGTTTGTAACATTGTGGTTGATGACAATCTACTATTTATATAATTTATCAACAAAAAATTCCATAGACTTTAATGGTGAATTTTGTAGAAAAATCATTAGATAACCTCTTCTACAGGATTGAGATTGACACTAATACATATAGCGATCACGTCACGTGCACATTCCTGAGCCTACCTCAGTATGCGCTCATGGGATGGGAAAGAGATTTAACTAAATTGCTCTATCTGAATCATTATATTTTTTACTTTCCCCAGAAACTGAGGCATTTGCCCTGCTGGGGGAGCTGTGAGCAGGAAAGTGTGCAGACCAGGGTAGTTGGGATGTCTGCACATATTACAGTACAGAGATCAATAATTAAGCACTTTAAAAAAGTGTTTTCAATGTACAATGTAAAATCACAGTATGCATTAAAATCATATTAATAGTACACATTAAAATTAATATTGATGATATGCACAAAATGCTCATTCACATAAACATTTTGTGTATTTACATTACATTTAATTCATATTAAACTCCTTCTGCCTCATAGACATAGATTTATGTAATAACCCAACGTACTGCATAATATAGATCTTTATCCATACTGCTGTGGCCCAAGCAGCCTCGGTTGTCAAATGACAGCCAAGACTTGCTGTTCCTGGGCTTCCAGCATCTGCCTTCATATGATTATTGCTCTGGTGCCATATGAAGGCAGATTGACAGATTGTTACAGAGAGTGACACAGTCTGTATCACTGTCTGCAACAATCTCTGTTGGTGCGGTGAGAAGTGTGGGAGGGAAGGCGGGAAGGGAGTGGATGGCACAGAGGCGGAGTGGGAGGGGCCCTACGCTGCAGAATATTTTTTTAATTGAGAGGGAATTATCAGAAGCTACGCTACTGCAAATAAGTGGATTAGAAGGGGGAGCACCACTAAAAATAAAGGAAAACTCACAAGGTTTGTATTAGATTGTTTTTGGATCTCAGGGGAAGACTAGATGGCTGATTTTCCCTTAAAGGGACAGTAAGCCTTAATAATGTATGCAAAGTTTCAAAAGCACTTCAGCAAATAATGCATAAAGCTAACTTCACTATTTAATAAATGTTTTTACATTATACCTTTTAACCCTGTCATGTGTTCTTGGCAAGCTTGTGGCACCAAATCCTAGGCCACATGTAGACCAGAAGTTGTGTGCTTTATTTCGCCCAGGGGTTGCTGGTACAGCATTGGATTGACTGTTCTGACAATCTCTTCGGAGCTGTAGGAGCACTTTTATGAAGGTTGGGAGGTAAGTGCAAACATTATGTGCTGCGGTGCTTTTAAATTATTATGTTAATCCCTTTAATGCCTTTAAGTCCCTTTAATGTCTTTGCGCAACACACACACTCACAGATGCTCCTCTAATGACTACTATCAGTAAAGCAAATCATAGCTTTCATCAAGTCTGAATGGTTTTTAATGCTGCATAATCAAAATAGATAGGAAAGTACAAGAGTATGTGATTAAAGGGATAGTCTAGTCAAAATTACACTTCCATGATCCAGATAGGGCAGCAATTTTAATCAACTTTCTAGTATACTCCTATTATCAATTTTTATTCGTTCTCTTTGTATCTTAATTTAAAAAAAGCAGCAATGTAAGGATATGAGCCGGCCCATTTTTGGTTCAGCACCTGGGTTGCCACCAATCAGCAAGAGCTACCCAGGTGCTGAACCAAAAATGGGCTGGCTCCTAAGCTTACATTCAAATAAAGATACCAAGAGAACGAAGAAAAATTGATAATAGGAGTAAATTAGAAAGTTGCTTATAATTGCATGCTCTATCTGAATCATGAAAGTTTAATTTTGACTAGACTGTTCCTTTAACACTAATACTGTGATTAATAATAACAGGTTTGTTTTCTTTTACACGGCCATGTACAGTGTTATATTATTTAGTCATGAGACTGACATGCTTCAGTACAAAAGGTAAAAGTGATCTCTCTTACTGATCATCTTATGTTAATGCTCTTATATACAAGTAGAAAGGCTATTGTGCTTACACACCAAAATTCTAACACATGAAGAGCTCAGATCTATATTTTATAAGTCTTGTAGATGACATGTACTGTAAATTAATAGGAATTAAACACACAGTACAGATATATCCCCTAAAAATGACCAGTGGAACAGTGCCAGATTCAGGTAAGTTTCTCCTCCATAGTTGTCACCTTGTTTCTCCACCCTCTAGAAGTCCCCAAATAACATTTTTACTTATTTTTTTTTTTCCTGGAGCCACAAAATGTTGTTATACATATTTAGTTCTGCTTTGTTCCAAGGGCCGAAAAAACAAGTGCAATGGGTACATATAGTCCCTAGGCCTCCAGTTTGTCTTACCTAAAGGATGTTGATCTCATATGGTAAGCAAAGCAGATACAAGAGTTTGATTAATACATATTAAAGTAGCAGTATGCTCATAAGGAAGAGTATAAAGACACACGTGGGAAGAAATAGAATTCAGTTTCTCTGATTTATCCCTTAATTATCTAACAGAGTAAGTTTGCAGTGAATGGGAGCAGAAATGTGCTTACATCTAGTAGTGATGGGAATTGTGTGGCTGTAGGCCTAGATTAGAATTCATAAGGATGTGGTGAGATGGGAAAGTAAGGTTTTATTTATGTCTTGAAATCACATCAGCAGTGGGAATTGCAGGTTATTGGGATTAAATAAAAGTGAGGCAATTAGTAGTGGGTGGGATGAGGGGAAGGGAAGGAAGTGTTTGAGGAAGGGAAGTGTAGAGTGCTGAGTATAGTGTATAAATACAGAGGGTATTTGGGCAAAGAATGGAAAATGGGAATTGTACAATGAAGCTCCTGAGGTGAAAAAAGAAAGAGAAAATGTTTTGAGGATGAATCTGAGAAGGAAGAGGTGTAGTTTAGCCAGACAGCGTACACAAATCCAATACAATCGGGTTGATTGAAACCCCCTGGCCGCAAATCTGCAGGGGCGGTGTTGCACCAGCATTACACCAGAACTGCTGGTGCAATGATAAATGCAGAGAGCATATGCTGTCGGCATTTATTGATGTGCAGCGGACATGACCCGCAATATTGGATCATGTCAGCTTGCACGTTCTTAAATAGAAATACATCTCTACAACACTAGCAGTGAATACAAAGTAAAATACATCTGTACAACACTAGTAGTGAATACAAAGTAAAATACATCTGTACAACACTAGTAGTGACTACAAAGTAAAATACATCTGTACAACACTAGCAGTGAATACAAAGTAAAATACATCTGTACAACACTAGCAGTGAATACAAAGTAAAATACATTTCTACAACACTAGCAGTGAATACAAAGTAAAATACATCTGTACAACACTAGTAGTGAATACAAAGTAAAATACATCTGTACAACACTAGTAGTGAATACAAAGTAAAATACATTTCTACAACACTAGCAGTGAATACAAAGTAAAATACATCTGTACAACACTAGTAGTGAATACAAAGTAAAATACATCTGTACAACACTAGCAGTGAATACAAAGTAAAATACATCTGTACAACACTAGTAGTGAATACAAAGTAAAATACATCTCTACAACACTAGCAGTGAATACAAAGTAAAATACATCTGTACAACACTAGTAGTGAATACAAAGTAAAATACATCTCTACAACACTAGCAGTGAATACAAAGTAAAATACATCTGTACAACACTAGTAGTGAATACAAAGTAAAATACATTTCTACAACACTAGCAGTGAATACAAAGTAAAATACATCTGTACAACACTAGTAGTGAATACAAAGTAAAATACATCTGTACAACACTAGCAGTGAATACAAAGTAAAATACATCTGTACAACACTAGCAGTGAATACAAAGTAAAATACATCTGTACAACGCTAGCAGTGAATACAAAGTAAAATACATCTGTACAACACTATTAGTGAATACAAAGTAAAATACATCTCTACAAACACTAGCAGTGAATACAAAGTAAAATACATCTGTACAACACTAGTAGTAAATACAAAGTAAAATACATCTGTACAACACCAGCAGTGAATACAAAGTAAAATACATCTGTACAACACTAGCAGTGAATACAAAGTAAAATACATCTGTACAACACTAGCAGTGAATACAAAGTAAAATACATCTGTACAACACTAGCAGTGAATACAAAGTAAAATACATCTGTACAACACTAGCAGTGAATACAAAGTAAAATTCAACTCTACAACACTAACAGTGAATACAAAGTAAAATACATCTGTACAACACTAGCAGTGAATACAAAGTAAAATACATCTGTACAACACTAGCAGTAAATACAAAGTAAAATACATCTGTACAACACTAGTAGTGAATACAAAGTAAAATACATCTGTACAACACTAGTAGTGAATACAAAGTAAAATACATCTGTACAACACTAGCAGTGAATACAAAGTAAAATAAATCTGTACAACACCAGCAGTGAATACAAAGTAAAATACATCTGTACAACACTAGCAGTGAATACAAAGTAAAATACATCTGTACAACACTAGCAGTCAATACAAAGTAAAATACATCTGTACAACACTAGCAGTGAATACAAAGTAAAATACATCTGTACAACACTAGCAGTGAATACAAAGTAAAATACATCTGTACAACACTAACAGTGAATACAAAGTAAAATACATCTGTACAACACTAGCAGTGAATACAAAGTAAAATACAACTCTACAACACTAACAGTGAATACAAAGTAAAATACATCTGTACAACACTAGCAGTAAATACAAAGTAAAATACATCTGTACAACACTAGCAGTGAATACAAAGTAAAATACATCTGTACAACACTAGCAGTGAATACAAAGTAAAATACATCTGTACAACACTAGCAGTGAATACAAAGTAAAATACATCTGTACAACACTAGCAGTGAATACAAAGTAAAATACATCTGTACAACACTAGCAGTAAATACAAAGTAAAATACAGCTGTACAACACTATTAGTGAATACAAAGTAAAATACATCTGTACAACACTAGCAGTAAATACAAAGTAAAATACATCTGTACAACACTAGCAGTAAATACAAAGTAAAATACATCTGTACAACACTAGCAGTGAATACAAAGTAAAATACATCTGTACAACACTAGCAGTGAATACAAAGTAAAATACAACTCTACAACACTAACAGTGAATAAAAAGTAAAATACATCTGTACAACACTAGCAGTAAATACAAAGTAAAATACATCTGTACAACACTAGCAGTGAATACAAAGTAAAATACATCTGTACAACACTAGCACTGAATACAAAGTAAAATACATCTCTACAACACTAGCAGTGAATACAAAGTAAAATACATCTGTACAACACTAGCAGTGAATACAAAGTAAAATACATCTGTACAACAATAGCAGTGAATACAAAGTAAAATACATCTGTACAACACTAGCAGTGAATACAAAGTAAAATACAGCTGTACAACACTGGTAATGAATACAAAGTGAAATACATCTGTACAACACTAGCAGTGAATACAAAGTAAAATACATCTGTACAACACTAGCAGTAAATACAAAGTAAAATACATATGTACAATACTAGTAGTGAATACAAAGTAAAATACATCTGTACAACACTAGTAGTGAATACAAAGTAAAATACATCTGTACAACACTAGTAGTGATTACAAAGTAAAATACATCTGTACAACACTAGGGGACCCATTTATCAAGCTCCATAATGAGCTTGTGGGCCCGTGTTTCTGGCGAGTCTTCAGATTCGCCAGAAACACAAGTTATGGAGCAGCAGTCTAAAAAAAGCTGCACAATAACCCTGTCCGCCTGCTCTGATGAGGCGGACAGGAATCGATGGAAATCACCCCCCTGCTGGCGGCCGATTGGCCGCGAGTCTGCAGGGGGCGGCGTTACACCACCAGCTCTTGTGAGCTGCTGGTGCAATGCTGAATACGGAGAGCGTTTTGCTCTCCGCATTCAGCGATGTCTGTCGGACCTGATCCGCACTGTCGGATCAGGTCCGACAGACATATGATAAATAGGCAGCTAGGAGTGAATACAAAGTAAAATACAACTGTACAACACTAGCTGTGAATACAAAGTAAAATACATCTGTACAACACTAGCAGTGAATACAAAGTAAAATACAACTGTACAACACTAGCTGTGAATACAAAGTCAAATACATCTGTACAACACTAGTAGTGAATACAAAGTAAAATACAACTGTACAACACTAGCAGTGAATACAAAGTAAAATACAACTGTACAACACTAGTAGTGAATACAAAGTAAAATACATCTGTACAACACTAGCAGTAAATACAAAGTAAAATAAATCTGTACAAAACTAGTTGTAAATACAAAGTAAAATACATCTGTACAACACTAGCTGTGAATACAAAGTAAAATACATCTGTACAACACTAGTAGTGAATACAAAGTAAAATACAACTGTACAACACTAGCAGTGAATACAAAGTAAAATACAACTGTACAACACTAGTAGTGAATACAAAGTAAAATACATCTGTACAACACTAGCAGTGAATACAAAGTAAAATACATCTGTACAACACTAGCTGTGAATACAAAGTAAAATACATCTGTACAACACTAGTAGTGAATACAAAGTAAAATACAACTGTACAACACTAGCAGTGAATACAAAGTAAAATACAACTGTACAACACTAGTAGTGAATACAAAGTAAAATACATCTGTACAACACTAGCAGTGAATACAAAGTAAAATACAACTGTACAACACTAGTAGTGAATACAAAGTAAAATACAACTGTACAACACTAGTAGTGAATACAAAGTAAAATACAACTGTACAACACTAGTAGTGAATACAAAGTAAAATACAACTGTACAACACTAGTAGTGAATACAAAGTAAAATACAACTGTACAACACTAGTAGTGAATACAAAGTAAAATACAACTGTACAACACTAGTAGTGAATACAAAGTAAAATACAACTGTACAACACTAGCAGTGAATACAAAGTAAAATACAACTGTACAACACTAGTAGTGAATACAAAGTAAAATACAACTGTACAACACTAGTAGTGAATACAAAGTAAAATACAACTGTACAACACTAGTAGTGAATACAAAGTAAAATACAACTGTACAACACTAGCTGTGAATACAAAGTAAAATACAACTGTATACAACACTAGCTGTGAATACAAAGTAAAATACATCTGTACAACACTAGTAGTGAATACAAAGTAAAATACAACTGTACAACACTAGCTGTGAATACAAAGTAAAATACATCTGTACAACACTAGTAGTGAATACAAAGTAAAATACAACTGTACAACACTAGCTGTGAATACAAAGTAAAATACATCTGTACAACACTAGTAGTGAATACAAAGTAAAATACATCTCTACAACACTAGCAGTGAATACAAAGTAAAATACATCTGTACAACACTAGTAGTGAATACAAAGTAAAATACATCTATACAACACTAGTAGTGAATACAAAGTAAAATACATCTGTACAACACTAGTAGTGAATACAAAGTAAAATACATCTATACAACACTAGTAGTGAATACAAAGTAAAATACATCTATACAACACTAGTAGTGAATACAAAGTAAAATACATCTCTACAACACTAGCAGTGAATACAAAGTAAAATACATCTGTACAACACTAGTAGTGAATACAAAGTAAAATACATCTCTACAACACTAGCAGTGAATACAAAGTAAAATACATCTATACAACACTAGTAGTGAATACAAAGTAAAATACATCTGTACAACACTAGCAGTGAATACAAAGTAAAATACATTTCTACAACACTAGCAGTGAATACAAAGTAAAATACATCTGTACAACACTAGCAGTGAATACAAAGTAAAATACATCTGTACAACACTAGCAGTGAATACAAAGTAAAATACATCTGTACAACACTAGTAGTGAATACAAAGTAAAATACATCTATACAACACTAGTAGTGAATACAAAGTAAAATACATCTGTACAACACTAGTAGTGAATACAAAGTAAAATACATCTGTACAACACTAGCAGTGAATACAAAGTAAAATACATTTCTACAACACTAGCAGTGAATACAAAGTAAAATACATCTGTACAACACTGCCAGGCCCATTAATCAAGCTCCGTATGGAGCTTGAAGGGCCGTGTTTCTGGCGAGTCTTCAGACTCGCCAGAAACACAAGTTATGAAGCAGCGGTCTAAAGACCGCTGCTTCATAACCCTGTCTGCCTGCTCTGAGCAGGCGGACAGGAACCGCCGGAAATCAACCCGATCGAATACGATCGGGTTGATTGACAGCTCCCTGCTGGCGGCCGATTGGCAGCGAGTCAGCAGGGGGCGGCGTTGCACCAGCAGCTCTTGTGAGCTGCTGGTGCAATGTTAAATGTGGAGAGCGTATTGCTCTCCGCATTTAGCGAGGTCTTGCGGACCTGATCCGCAGTGTCGGATCAGGTCCGCAAGCCCTTTGATAAATGGGCCCCTAGCAGTGAATACAAAGTAAAATACATCTGTACAACACTAGCAGTGAATACAAAGTAAAATACATCTGTACAACACTAGTAGTGAATACAAAGTAAAATACATCTATACAACACTAGTAGTGAATACAAAGTAAAATACATCTGTACAACACTAGTAGTGAATACAAAGTAAAATACATCTGTACAACACTAGCAGTGAATACAAAGTAAAATACTGTTAAAAAGAAGAAGAGAAGAGGCGCCAAATGGTGTGTATCGTTTACAATGTAGAAGGCCAAGCCTCCAAATAGATCTTACTTACAAGATTTCCAGCACTTGAGAAGTGCCACATAAGCCTTCTGAACTATTTGCCGCCGTCCAGCTAGCTGTAATTAGGCCATGTTGCTTCAGTGTTAGGCTGTGCAAGACAAAATCACAAAAGTGCCACAATAGTGCGTATCAGTGAGAACACTAACAAATGCGCAAATATTGAAATGTACTCACAAGATGTAGGGCACTTCAGAAGTGCCACAAAGACCTCCTGGGCACTTATCAGCTGTCCAGAACACTGTATTCACAGGTAATCCTCTGGGCTAGAGCGTTAGATTCACAATGGCTCCAAAAAGCAACTGGGGATTCAAACTCCAGTCAATGAAAATATCAGTGCATAAATGGCAGAAAATAAAATACCAAAAATGCTGTGCTACTAGTAAAATATAAAATGTTTAATAAAAACAATTATCACAACGCGTTTCCCGGTTGCTAAGACCGTTTCCTCAGGTGTGTATTAAGATACTAAGTAGCACAATTTTATAGCCCATGTCGGCGTCTACCCCGACATAGGGCGCATGCGTGAGTAACTTCTAACACGTATAGCCAATCAGCATCATTCGAAAAACCGGCTGAGTGTTGATAGGATACTAGACAGGGGGCTTGGTTTGTCAAGCCTTAATTTTTAGCCAATTGGCTCATGATATATTTATATCTGATGTCTGAACCATTATTGACCACTTCTGGGATTTAAAGAATATATATATATATATATATATATATATATATATATATATATATATATATATATATATATATAAAAATGTTATGCTTATATATATTATGCATGTGATTGCCCCTAGTTATAGTATTTATAAGTTGCCTTCACTAAAATCACATGCAATAATTTATATATATATAAGGTTTTTTCGATGTAGATGTGATTGGATATCGGATAGTTGTTCACGTATTTACATATGGTTGTCAAAAAAGACCTCTTATGTCATAGATAACATAAGCATATACAAATCTAAATATAATAAAATAATAATATATTAGAATAAAAACAATATATAAAAAAGATTAAATTATAACCGTTATACCATAATTACTGTCATATACTAAAATGTATGTGTATACCTGGTCTATTGTGTACAATACCATTAGCTGCTCCTAACAATGATAGATACCTAACTGTCATAACATGTGTATTATATTGATGTCGACTAACAAATTCACTATATTATGATCAACTAAAAGCGGCCATGTCTATATTTTCATTCAAGCCGTGTGGTACCAGGGTCTTGAGTTTCCAGATCCAAAATGTCTCTCTTTGTCTAAGGTGGACTAACCTATTTCTACCCCATTTGGGAGCAATATATTCCAAAGGGTAAATATTGAAGATATCTGTTTGTCCATCATGACAATTTATACTATGACGTGGAACACTATGATTCATAATCCCTTTCTTTATGTTTCTGTTATGCTCACCCCATCTTTTCTTTAGGGGTCTTGAGGACCTCCCTATATACTGAATCCCACATTGACATTCAAGCAGATACACCACATAACTAGAGTCACAAGTAAATCTGGAATTTATCTCAAATTCTTCCTTTGTAGAAAAAGATTGAAATTTTATCCTGCTTCCTGATGTATGACTGCAAAGGCCACAATTTGGTCGATTGCATTTATAAAAGCCCCTTTTTCCAATGGGCCAATTTTCCCTATTTATTTTCATATTTTTCCCTTTAGTGTATTTGTTCATTACTACCTTACTAGGGGCTAATTTATTTTTTAGAGTCGGAGCTCTCTTGAAAGTACATATAGGGACCTCATCTAAAATATTTTTAAGAATGCAATCATTGCGTAAAATGATACACACCATTTGGCGCCTCTTCTTTTCTTCTTTTTAACAGAATCTGCGACTGCCAACATCGATCTGGAGTGTGGACTATCTTTTGATATAACTATATATGAGATGGTCATATTTTGAATTTACTATTTAATAACATCTAAGGATATATATCCACATCATATATAGATTGTCACGATATTTATATACAATTTATTGTCTTGATACATACCAAAGCAGTTTTTGAAACATTACACAGTCACCGCAAAGTTGCAGTGCACATTACTCTAACACTAGCACCATTACTGCAGCTTATTTAGAGGGCGCATCTGATTTTTTTCTTTAATTTTTTCAACACTAGTAGTGAATACAAAGTAAAATACATCTGTACAACACTAGCAGTGAATACAAAGTAAAATACATCAGTACAACACTAGCAGTGAATACAAAGTAAAATACATCTGTACAACACTAGCAGTGAATACAAAGTAAAATACATCAGTACAACACTAGTAGTGAATACAAAGTAAAATAAATCTGTACAACACTAGCAGTGAATACAAAGTAAAATACATCTGTACAACACTAGCAGTGAATACAAAGTAAAATACATCAGTACAACACTAGCAGTGAATACAAAGTAAAATACATCAGTACAACACTAGCAGTGAATACAAAGTAAAATACAACTGTACAACACTAGCAGTGAATACAAAGTAAAATACATCAGTACAACACTAGCAGTGAATACAAAGTAAAATACAACTGTACAACACTAGCAGTGAATACAAAGTAAAATACATCAGTACAACACTAGCAGTGAATACAAAGTAAAATACAACTGTACAACACTAGCAGTGAATACAAAGTAAAATACAACTCTACAACACTAACAGTGAATACAAAGTAAAATACATCAGTACAACACTAGCAGTGAATACAAAGTAAAATACAACTGTACAACACTAGCAGTGAATACAAAGTAAAATACAACTGTACAACACTAGCAGTGAATACAAAGTAAAATACATCAGTACAACACTAGCAGTGAATACAAAGTAAAATACAACTGTACAACACTAGCAGTAAATACAAAGTAAAATACAGCTGTACAACACTATTAGTGAATACAAAGTAAAATACATCTGTACAACACTAGCAGTGAATACAAAGTAAAATACATCAGTACAACACTAGCAGTGAATACAAAGTAAAATACAACTGTACAACACTAGCAGTGAATACAAAGTAAAATACAACTGTACAACACTAGCAGTGAATACAAAGTAAAATACATCAGTACAACACTAGCAGTGAATACAAAGTAAAATACAACTGTACAACACTAGCAGTGAATACAAAGTAAAATACATCTGTACAACACTAGCAGTGAATACAAAGTAAAATACATCTGTACAACACTAGCAGTGAATACAAAGTCAAATACATCTGTACAACACTTGCAGTGAATACAAAGTAAAATACATCTGTACAACACTAGTAGTGAATACAAAGTAAAATACATCTGTACAACACTAGCAGTGAATACAAAGTAAAATACATCTGTACAACACTAGCAGTGAATACAAAGTAAAATACATCTGTACAACACTAGTAGTGACTACAAAGTAAAATACATCTGTACAACACTAGCAGTAAATACAAAGTAAAATACATCTGTACAACACTAGTAGTGAATACAAAGTAAAATACATCTGTACAACACTAGCAGTGAATACAAAGTAAAATACATCTGTACAACATTAGCAGTGAATACAAAGTAAAATACATCTGTACAACACTAGCAGTGAATACAAAGTAAAATACATCTGTACAACACTAGTAGTGAATACAAAGTAAAATACATCTGTACAACACTAGCAGTGAATACAAAGTAAAATACATCTGTACAACACTAGCAGTGAATACAAAGTAAAATACATCTCTACAACACTAGCAGTGAATACAAAGTAAAATACATCTCTACAACTCTAGCAGTGAATACAAAGTAAACTACATCTGTACAACACTAGTAGTGACTACAAAGTAAAATACATCTGTACAACACTAGCAGTGAATACAAAAGTAAAATACATCTGTACAACACTAGTAGTGACTACAAAGTAAAATACATCTGTACAACACTAGCAGTGAATACAAAGTAAAATACATCTGTACAACACTAGTAGTGAATGCAAAGTAAAATACATCTGTACAACACTAGCAGTGAATACAAAGTAAAATACATCTGTACAACACTAGCAGTGAATACAAAGTAAAATATATTTCTACAACACTAGCAGTGAATACAAAGTAAAATACATTTCTACAACACTAGCAGTGAATACAAAGTAAAATACATCTGTACAACACTAGCAGTGAATACAAAGTAATATACATTTCTACAACACTAGCAGTGAATACAAAGTAAAATACATCTGTACAACACTAGCAGTGAATACAAAGTAAAATACATCTGTACAACAATAGCAGTGAATATAAAGTAAAATACATCTGTACAACACTAGCAGTAAATACAAAGTAAAATACATCTGTACAACACTAGCAGTGAATACAAAGTAAAATACATCTGTACAACACTAGCAGTAAATACAAAGTAAAATACATCTGTACAACACTAGAAGTGAATACAAAGTAAAATACATTTCTACAACACTAGCAGTAAATACAAAGTAAAATACATCTGTACAACACTAGCAGTGAATACAAAGTAAAATACATCTGTACAACACTAGCAGTAAATACAAAGTAAAATACAGCTGTACAACACTAGTAGGGAATAGAAAGTAAAATACATTTCTACAACACTAGCAATAAATACAAAGTAAAATACATCTGTACAAAACTAGCAGTAAATACAAAGTAAAATACATCTGTACAACACTAGCTGTGAATACAAAGTAAAATACATCTGTACAACACTAGCTGTGAATACAAAGTAAAATACATCTGTAAAACACTAGCAGTGAATACAAAGTAAAATACATCTGTACAAAACTAGCAGTAAATACAAAGTAAAATACATCTGTACAACACTAGCTGTGAATACAAAGTAAAATAAGTAGAAAACGTATTTACTTGTTACCATTGCTTGGTGCTCCCTGAGTGAACAGGAAGATTCACTTCATATCAGGCAGCTGCATTACTTTGTGGGGGACCTACCTAACCACTTGCTGGAATTTCTGAGATCAGTTCTTTTCAGTCTGTGAGCAGGAAATGTATGGAACAAAGTTACTTTTTATGGCTATCAGTGATGAGATAATTTAAAGGGCTATTATAGATTAAAAATTACATGCTTTGATTTGCTAGCACATGTAATTTTAAGACTAGTGACCCTTTAATGTTATGTGTTTAACCCCCTGTAAAGTGGTAAAACATATATTAGAAGTACTGCTCTTGACCTGCAGTGCACTGCAGGGTACGATCAGAATCTGCTGCTGATCCAGTCGGCAGAGCTAGTTGCACAACTCAGCTGTTTGACTAGCAATGCTGATTAGATCAGTGTCAGTTCCCGCATGGGACAAGTTGAGCACTGCGGGTCCCCAGCAGTAATTCTACTATGTGTTTAATCTCTTTGCTGATGTTAAACAACCTTGCATTAAATGGTCACTAGCCTTAAATTACATGCACTAACAAAGTATAGAGTGTCATTTTTCAACTATAATGACCCTTTAAATAACCCCAGCATTGGAAGTTATTAAAGGAATCATCTTTTTTCAATTCATTTCCTGCTCACAGTAGAGCTTCCCACGGCAGGAAAGGGACAGAATCTGGAAGTCCCAGCAAGTATTTAGGGAGGCCCCACAACAAGTAATGCAGCTCTCTGAAATGGAGGGACTTTTGCTATTGAGAGCCAAGGCTACGAGACTCATTTTACAATAGAAAAATAAAGCACTCTGGATTTTGTATTTCTGGTCCAACTTTGTATTTTTAAATCACATTGTACATTAGATATTACTTTTTCTGTTCATTAAAGGGATAGGAAGGTAAAAAAATAAAATCTGCGTGGGTGTATTTTATTTTTAAATAGAAGCACTTTTGCAATATTAGAAAAAAATACTTCTAGTAAACATTATTCAGTGGCATATGCACATATGCTGTGAGGGCTCATGCACCAATATTCAAACACTACCCCTTGTCAGAGATCTGGCCGTGGTGTGCATTGTGCCTGTGAAGATTTAATTTGTATCATACAAGCCACTGCTGACTCGGGTGTAGTGTTTAAATACTGGTGCACAAACCCTCCCAGCATATGCACGTATGCCCCTGAAAAACTGTAATAACATTTACTAGAAGCATTTTTGCTAATGGAATTAAATTGCATAAATGCTTCTATCTAAAAGTAAAATGCACCCATGCACATTTAAGTTTTGACCTTTCCCTCCCGTTAAATATTTTTTTCCTGCATTCCTTTAAATAAGGATTTTACAGTGCAATTTAATTGTACATTTTTCTGCACACTTTAAATATGGATTTTAATGTGTATTATTAATATGATCTGTAATATGCAATATATTTATGATTTGAAATTTCAATATAATATTTTATTAAACTCTATGGGGCATATTTATCAATGTGTGAGCGGTCATGATACAAAGTATCTATAAAGTCACAAAGTTCTTGTGAACTGCTGGTGCAATGCCGCCCCCTGCAGATTTGCAGCCGCTAGTAGGGGGTGTCAATCAACCCAATCGTATTCGATCGGGTTGATTTCTGTCCGCGGCCTCAGCGCAGACGGACAGGTTATGGAGCAGAAGTCTTTAAACAGCTGCTTCATACAGAGCTAGATAAATATGCCCCTTTACGGTGTCTCTCCTTCACATACAGAAATTTAGGAATAGCCCTTTGTGAAATACATAGGTCTTTCTATGACTTTGTACAATCGACAGACCTTTTTAGATAGTCTCGGGCTCTCACGTGGAGAAGTTTAAAGATTCAGACCTTTAGGGCCACATTACGAACGTTTGTGCACAAGCGATATTGGGTTTTCCCGTTCATTTGCATGCAGGTTAAATTGCACTGGTATTACAAGTTGAAAGTAAACGTGATCATTGAGCGCAATTCAGGTTAACGCCCATCAGGTTAGCGCGTCCTCAGAGCTGTGGTTAATTGTTTTGTGAAACAAAAAAGTCTCGCAAAACCCATAAAAAATACTTTACAAAGTACCAGTACACTCATAATAACACTAATAAAAATGATATAAAAAAAATATTGCACAAAAAAGTTATAAGGGCTCAAATATATGAGGTCTCAGATTAGAAAAAAAAGGCAGGCAAAGGAGTTTAACATTGAGATACAGACATATAAATGTCTAAAGATGGATAAAGAGCTGCTGGTGCAACGCCACCCCCTGCAGACTCGCGGCCAATCGGCCGCCAGCAGGGAGGTGTCAATCAACCCTATCGTACTCGATCGAGTTGAATTCCGGCGATGTCTGTCCGCCTGCTCAGAGTAGGTGGACAGGGTTATGGAACAGCGGTCTTTGTGACCGCTACTTCATAACTGCTGTTTCTGGCGAGTCTGAAGACTCGCCAGGAACACGGGGCATCAAGCTCCATTCGGAGCTTGATAGATAGGCCCCTATGTGATCGGGTTTGCGCACGAGTAGGGTGTTATGATTTTTTTCTCCACTATTTTTTCTCCATTGACGTCTATAGGGGAATAGGTTAGTGCATGCGCGACATTGAAAGTTTGGCTTTTTGCGCACGTCGGTTTAGCACGATACTGATAACTTTTTACTTTCAACTTGTAATACCAGCGCAACCCGACTCACACAAAAAGTTTACTTTTAGCACAATTAGTGCTCTAACGAAGGCGCTAAATAGTGCTTCACTTGTAATCTGCCCTTAGTAATTTATCATTAATTGCAAGATCAACGTTAACACAATAGCTAGTGCGCTACACTTAGGGATTTATTTTCTCTCCGAGAACATAAATGCTAGCGATATTTAATGCACGCTTTGAGTATCCAGGGATTTTAGTGTTTCGTTTTGAAGTTAGATGATTTGTCTGTTATAGTAAAAAAAAAATCAAGCATACTTTGGTTTATTAAGATTAATGAATACAAATAGCATCTGAGTGCAAAAACATTATAAATCACAGCATGAATTACTAATTGAATTAAATTGACTGTTGGTGATTGCTCAGTAATTGTCAAATTCCGACACAGCTAAAATAAGCAAATGCACAGAGATTTGTTCTGTGACCATTTGAGAATATTACATGGGGATAACTGCTGACATCTGGGGTAGTCTCAGGACACTTAAACTGAAGAGATTTTGAAAGTGTCCTAGATTCACAAAGGTTACAGAAATAGTAAAATGAAGTTGAGAGAGGCCAACATCCAGCCCTAGTGAATTTGCAAGAACACAAATTTAGTTACAATCTGTACAAGTTGCATAAATATTAATGGATCATTGCCATTATATTTAACATATTTTAGTCATCTTGCAATAAACTGATGACTATTTGACAATAATAATTAATCTTGTTACTTTTAGAGACCTCAACAGGGTTGTAAATAACAGTTAACGTATGCACTGACAAAATTAGTTTACATTGAATCATTTGTCATAAAAAATATTTTATTTAATTCAAAATGAGTTATTCATCTGTTAACAGAAATGTCATATCCCCTTACTTCATGAGGAGCATCTTCAGGTAACAGAGGAGCAGTTTTACAGAAGTTTAAACTTAGCCCCTTGAGTGCTAAAGACGGCTCTGAGCCGTCGCAGAGTTTCCCACTCAGGTGCTAACGATGGCTCAGAGCCGTTGGTAGCATTCTCCCACCTTGAGGGAGATCTGGGGGCTCCAACACGCTCCTACCCCGGCAATTGGGCCTGTATAATGACAGGCATCGCCGGGGCTTCACGTTTTGTGTGCTGACGTCATGCGCAATGACATGATGACGTCACCGTGCAACTTTATTTAAAAAAGACAATGGACAATATAGGGAAAGGGGGCATGCTGCTTAGAAGCCTGTATCTCCGGCATATAAGCAGCTACAGACCCCCAAGACCCACTGTTGGAAAGGTAAGTGCATAACCTTTCCAACAATATAACTCAAATGTGCTTAGCACCCAGGTGGGAAAGTGCTTAGCACTCAACGGGTTTTTTAAAGGGATAGAAAGGTCAAAATTGAAATATACATTGGTGCATTTACATTTGAAAAGAGAAACATGTTTGCAATATACTTCCATTAGCAAAAATGTGTCTAGTAAAAGTTATTTCTGTTTTTCATGGCATATGTGCATATGCTGTAACACTGTGAATGTCCTGTGCAGCAACATTCAGGGAGTCAGCAGTGACCCACATTAAATCTTAACTGATACAATAAACACCACCTCCAGCTCTCTGAGCAGGCATGGTGCTTGTTTCCTGATCCTCTACTGACATACAACATATGTGCATATGCCCCTGAACAGTAATAATGTTTACTAGAAGTATTTTTGCTAATGAAATTGTTAGCTCATGTTGTCGCGCTGCAAGTGGAAAAGGGTTTAAATAGTTTCATAAACACATTTCTTTAAGAGCAAACCACTTACTGCTGCCATCGAGTTGATCCGGTCAATGTAATAATCCGGCCAGCTTGTAGCCAGTTTGTTCGGGTCTTCCTGTTCCTGCAACAAAAGAAAAAGTCAAAATGAACAAACAGAATAAGACTCATTAGTTAAATACATAAACAACTAGCACATAGCCAGTATGCTCCTCGTAAATGGGTAAACTTCCTCATAAAATGCTTAATTATAATTAGTTCATTATTTATTTTGCTCACTTTTCATATAATTTAAATCTGCAGAATGTGTTTCTGAGATTATTTAGTGCATCCTGCAGAATTCACAATCCTGACCCTCCAAAATGCAACACAGTGATTGTTTGATTGGTTTAAGAGTTAATTTTCATCTACTTTATCCCTGAATGGCCACATAGAGGCTCAAGGGCAGGGCATTACTCTCCTTTTGTATAACTCAATGATTGCACCTACAACTGTAATGTACCCCTACTGTACTTGTTTGTTCATGTAATGCATCCCTGTATTGTTTTATTCTTTGTATAGCGCTGCGTAATCTGCTAGCGCTTTATAAATAACCGATAGTAATAATAAGAGAGGCAGATAAGATAATCATCAGAGACGTACATTGGTTTTGTAATGAGTGTATATTTTGTTTTGTTATTATTTGTTACATAATTAAAAATAATGACCAATGAATAGCCCTTTAAATGAAGAAACAAATGAACACATTTATATTTGAACCAAATGAATTCTTATATTTGTTCACTATTTTTTTAAATTCTATTAGAATTTTTAAATAACAAATAAAAGTAATTGCAAACTTTAAATTTGATATGAAATATATTGTTCAAAAATTTGAAATGACATAAGTAGTTTTTAATATGTACAACACTGATTAATTGTAATGTTATGCTCATGGGGCTGCAGAATGGTTCCAATCACTTGTTTGCATTTTGCACCAGTTGGTATTAGTATTGCTTGACGTGGTGCTTTGGACTATTTGGTGTCACTTCTCATGCTGCCACTGATGCTGCTGAATCACCCACTTAAAGGGATATGAAACCCAAACATTTTCTTTTCTGAATCAGACAGAGCATATCATTTTTTTTTTTTAAGTTTCCAATTTACTTCTATTATCAAATCTGCTTTGTTCCAACAGAATTATATTTGCTGCCATCTAATGCTCTTGCAAATGGATTACATTCTTGCAAAACTGCTGCCATATAGCACTCTAGACATGTAGACACTCTTAAGCTTACATTATTGCTTTTCAACAAAAGATACCAAGAGAATGAAGAAACTTATAATAGACCTGAATGCATTTTTTTTAAATGCTTGCTCTATCTGAATCATGAAATAAATGTTTTGGGTTACATGTCCCTTTAATTGCTACCTCCTTAGGGAACAGCATGATACTGGTCCAATAGCAAAAGACACCACTTTTGAGAGTTAAACTGAGTTCACATACAATAGTATTCTTTTGTTATGCTAATAGCTAGTTTGGTTTATCACAGCTTTTTATCTTATTCCTTCAGCATTGGCAAATTAGCAGTGTTGTCTTATACCTGGCACTGGGGTTTCCTATTATTACTATTTCCAAATGGCCAAATAAAACCGACACTTTTGCAGTTTGCACCAAAAATGCCATTTCTTGGTCTGGCAGTACCGGTCGGTTTCTTTTCTTTCTCACACGTCACAATATCTACTGTAGGTGAGGCGAACCTGTTACCGCTCTTTTCTGATGCTATCTCCTAACGGAACAACACAAACTTTGATCCAGCGGGAAAAAGGCAGCCTTGCTCAGTGACAAAATGATCTCACATATAATAACAATGTTGTCATACATGCTAAATAGCTCATTGATAATATTTATCTCATGTCTTTTGATCAGTCTGTTTGCAGTGTTGTCTCACTCCTGATACTGGGGTATCCTGTTACCAGCTAGAAATATGCTGGGACTTCACAACACTACATATTTGTAGGAAGCGTACAGCTGATGCTGGTATATTAGTTTAAATTTAGTCACTTTTTTTATAACTTTATTTATAGATAAAAGCACATGAGTGTACAACAATGAAAGATTAGCAATATTTAGTACAGACATTTCATATATCATTCTAAACCAAGCCATTGTCACAATATGTTGCATCACTTCTGATTTGTGACAAAGATTGGGCATATAGTGTAAGCAAATGTCTCCCAGCTTTGTTGACTTCATGGTGTAAACTTGCTATATGACATCACTCAGTGCTTCTATACTTTTTCCAAAATGTAAAACAAAATAAAATTGAAACAATACTAACAAAACTAAAGAGTTCCCTCCAATCAAATGTAATCAGATCACATGAATTAAGAAAATAAACAAGCTGCTTTTTCATCTTGATCATAGAGCGTTTTAATACAATATCAAGCTCAGGCAGAATATGACGATTACTATTGGAATTACAGCTTTATAGCAATTCCAGTATCTTGGGGCTGCTTTTCCATATATTTTCCTCTTGAAATATAAAAACCCTCTTGGTTTGCCTGTCACAAGCACCTTATGACATATCTAGATGTGACTACCCCCTACAGTAAAGTGTCACTAGGATTCTGGCAACGATGTGTCAATTGTGACTATATATCAGGCTACATATGTGTAACACAAATACAATAGAAAACCTTTTTGCTGAACCTTAAAGGGACATTGTAATGCTAAAATGCCATGCTCTAATTCATAGTCATTTTTTACAGTACTCACTTTTACTATGCACTTAGAAGCCAGAAAGGAGTTAAACATTGTTCTGGAACTGCAGACCTTTCAACTCCCAAGCATGGGGGGGGGGGGAGTGTCAACCAACCTGATCGTATAGGATCGGGCTGATGTATGCTGCCTCAGAGGCAGCTGACTAATGCTTCTTACCTGCTGTTTCCAGTGAGCCTGAAGGCTTGCACGGAAACAGGGGCATCAGGGGGTATTCGGCCCATGATAAATCGGCCCCATTGTCTTGTTCCAAACCTAAAATGCATTTGGCTCTTGAGTGGGACTTTACCTATATGTTTAACTAGCTTAACTCAACACTGAATTCCTCATGTAATATTTAATCATGTATATATATATATAAAAAAACTAAATGCTATGTATTCTGTACACTTGCCCTCTATTTTACATAAAAAATGTGTGGGTTTTCCACTACCATCAGAGAGACAGTAGGGCTTCCTGCAGGATCCAGAACTGTGACTCTGCAACATGCTACACATTAATTGCTTTATCAGTGCAGGAGCTTATGTATATCTGCCCCTAACTGGACACAGCTAATGAGATAAGATAAACACAAGGTGTTAATCTTTGTAATGCAAAACAATTCAGTGTGTTACTGGTAACTAGTAAGTGATTGGTGGCTCAGAGACAGACCTGTGCTACTGGTAACTAGTGGGTGATTGGTGGCTCATGGGTAGCAGTGTGCTACTGATAAATAGCTAGTGATTGTTGGCTCCGGGGCAGAAGTATGCTACTGGTATCTAGTGGGTGATTGGTGGCTCAAGGGTAGCAGTGTGTTACTGGTTACTAGCTGGTGATTGGTGACTCAGGGGCAGCAGTGTGCTACTGGTAACTAGTAAGTGATTGGTGGCTTAGAGACAGCTGTGTGCTACTGGTAACTAGTAAGTGATTGGTGGCTCAGAGACAGCTGTGTGCTACTGGTAACTAGCTGGTGATTGGTGGCTATGGGGCAGCAGTGTGCTACTGGTAACTAGCTGGTGATTGGTGGCTCAGGGGCAGCAGTGTGCTACTGCTGGTAACTAGTAAGTGATTGGTGGCTGAGAGGCAGCAGTGTGCTACTGGTAACTAGCTGGTGATTGGTGGCTCAGGGGCAGCAGTGTGCTACTGCTAGTAACTAGTAAGTGATTGGTGGCTCAGAGACAGCTGTGTGCTACTGGTAACTAGTAAGTGATTGGTGGCTCAGAGACAGCTGTGTGCTACTGATAACTAGCTGGTGATTGGTGGCTCAGGGGCAGCAGTGTGCTACTGCTGGTAACTAGTAAGTGATTGGTGGCTCAGAGGCAGCAGTGTGCTACTGGTAACTAGCTGGTGATTGGTGGATCAGGGGCAGCAGTGTGCTACTGATAAATAGCTAGTGATTGTTGGCTCCGGGGCAGCAGTATGCTACTGGTATCTAGTGGGTGATTGGTGGCTCAAGGGTAGCAGTGTGTTACTGGTTACTAGCTGGTGATTGGTGACTCAGGGGCAGCAGTGTGCTACTGGAAACTAGTAAGTGATTGGTGGCTTAGAGACAGCTGTGTGCTACTGGTAACTAGTAAGTGATTGGTGGCTCAGAGACAGCTGTGTGCTACTGGTAACTAGCTGGTGATTGGTGGCTCAGGGGCAGCAGTGTGCTACTGCTGGTAACTAGTAAGTGATTGGTGGCTCAGAGGCAGCAGTGTGCTACTGGTAACTAGCTGGTGATTGGTGGCTCAGGGGCAGCAGTGTGCTACTGGTAACTAGCTGGTGATTGGTGGCTCAGGGGCAGCAGTGTGCTACTGCTGGTAACTAGTAAGTGATTGGTGGCTCAGAGGCAGCAGTGTGCTACTGGTAACTAGCTGGTGATTGGTGGCTCAGGGGCAGCAGTGTGCTACTGGTAACTAGTAAGTGATTGGTGGCTAAGAGACAGCTGTGTGCTACTGGTAACAAGTAAGTGATTGGTGGCTCAGAGACAGCTGTGTGCTACTGATAACTAGCTGGTGATTGGTGGCTCAGGGGCAGCAGTGTGCTACTGCTGGTAACTAGTAAGTGATTGGTGGGTCAGAGGCAGCAGTGTGCTACTGGAAACTAGCTGGTGATTGGTGGATCAGGGGCAGCAGTGTGCTACTGGTAACTAGCTGGTGATTGGTGGCTCAGGGGCAGCAGTGTGCTACTGGTAACTAGTAAGTGATTGGTGGCTCATAGACAGCTGTGTGCTACTGGTAACTAGTGGCTCAGGGGCAGAAGTGTGCTACTGAAAAATAGCTGGCGATTTGTGGCTCAAGGGCAGCAGTATGCTACTGGTAACTAGTGGGTGATTGGTGGCTCAGGGGCAGCAGTGTGCTACTGGTAACTAGTGGGTGATTGGTGGCTCAGGGGTAGCAGTGTGTTACTGATTACTAGCTGGTGATTGGTGGCTCAGGGTCAGCAGTGTGTTACTGGTAACTAGTGGGTGATTGGTGGCTCAGGGGTAGCAGTGTGTTACTGGTAACTAGCTGGTGATTGGTGGCTCAGGTGCAGCAGTGTGCTACTGGTAACTAGTGGGTGATTGGTGGCTAAGAGGAAGCAGTGTGCAACTGGTAACAAGCTGGTGATTGGTGGCTCAGGGGCAGCATTGTGTACTGGTAACTAGTGGGTGATTGGTGGCTAAGAGGAAGCAGTGTGCTACTGGTAACTAGCTGGTGATTGGTGGCTCAGGAGCATCAGTGTGATACTGGTAACTAGCTGGTGATTGGTGACTCAGGGGCAGCAGTGTGCTACTGGTAACTAGTGGGTGATTGGTGGCTCAGGGGTAGCCATGTGTTACTGGTTACTAGCTGGTGATTGGTGGCTCAGGTGCAGCAGTGTGTTACTGGTAACTAGTGGGTGATAAGTGGCTCAGGGGCAGCAGTGTGCTACTGGTAACTAGTGGGTGATTGGTGGCTCAGGAGCAGCAGTGTGCTACTGGTAACTAGTGGGTGATTGGTGGCTCAGGGGCAGAATTGTGCTACTGGTAACTAGTGGGTGATTGGTGGCTAAGAGGAAGCAGTGTGCTACTGGTAACTAGCTGGTGATTGGTGGCTCAGGGGCAACAGTGTGCTACTGGTAACTAGTAAGTGATTAGTGGCTCAGAGACAGCTGTGTGCTACTGGTAACTAGTGGGTGATTGGTGGCTCAGGGGCAGCAGTGTGCTACTGATAAATAGCTGACGATTTGTGGCTCAGGGGCAGCAGTATGCTACTGGTAACTAGTGGGCGATTGGTGGCTCAGGGGCAGCAGTGTGCTACTGGTAACTAGTGGGTGATTGGTGGCTCAGGGGTAGCAGTGTGTTACTGGTTACTAGCTGGTGATTGGTGGCTCAGGGGCTCCAGTGTGTTACTGGTAACTAGTGGGTGATTGGTGGCTCAGGGGTAGCAGTGTGTTACTGGTAACTAGCTGGTGATTGGTGGCTCAGGTGCAGCAGTGTGCTACTGGTAACTAGTGGGTGATTGGTGGCTCAGGGGCAGCATTGTGCTACTTTTAACTTGTGAGTGATTGGTGTCTAAGAGGAGCAGTGTGCTACTGGTAACTAGCTGGTGATTGGTGGCTCAGGGGCAGCAGTGTGCTACTGTTAAGTAGCTGGTGATTGGTGACTCAGGGGCAGCAGTGTGCTACTGGTAACTAGTGGGTGATTGGTGACTCAGGGGTAGCAGTGTGTTACTGGTTACTAGCTGGTGATTGGTGGCTCAGGGGCAGCAGTGTGTTACTGGTAACTAGTGGGTGAAAAGTGGCTCAGGGGCAGCAGTGTGCTACTGGTAACTAGTGGGTGATTGGTGGCTCAGGAGCAGCAGTGTGCTGCTGGTAACTAGTGGGTGATTGGTGGCTCAGGGGTAGCAGTGTGTTACTGGTAACTAGTGGGTGATTGGTGGCTAAGAGAAAGCAGTGTGCTACTGGTAACTAGCTGGTGATTGGTGGCTCAGGGGCAGCAGTGTGCTACTGGTAACTAGCTGGTGATTGGTGGCTATGGGGCAGCAGTGTGCTACTGGTAACTAGCTGGTGATTGGTGGCTCAGGTGCAGCAGTGTGCTACTGGTAACTAGTGGGTGATTGGTGGCTAAGAGGAAGCAGCGTGCTACTGGTAACTAGCTGGTGATTGGTGGCTCAGGGGAAGCATTGTGTACTGGTAACTAGCTGGTGATTGGTGGCTCAGGAGCAGCAGTGTGCTACTGGTAACTAGCTGGTGATTGGTGACTCAGGGGCAGCAGTGTGCTACTGGTAACTAGTGGGTGATTGGTGGCTCAGGGGTAGCCATGTGTTACTGGTTACTAGCTGGTGATTGGTGGCTCAGGTGCAGCAGTGTGTTACTGGTAACTAGTGGGTGATAAGTGGCTCAGGGGCAGCAGTGTGCTACTGGTAACTAGTGAGTGATTGGTGGCTCAGGAGCAGCAGTGTGCTACTGGTAACTAGTGGGTGATTGGTGGCTCAGGGGCAGAATTGTGCTACTGGTAACTAGTGGGTGATTGGTGGCTAAGAGGAAGCAGTGTGCTACTGGTAACTAGCTGGTGATTGGTGGCTCAGGGGCAACAGTGTGCTACTGGTAACTAGTAAGTGATTAGTGGCTCAGAGACAGCTGTGTGCTTCTGGTAACTAGTGGGTGATTGGTGGCTCAGGGGCAGCAGTATGCTACTGATTAATAGCTGGTGATTGTTGGCTCAGGGGCAGCAGTATGCTACTGGTAACTAGTGGGTGATTGGTGGCTCAGGGGCAGCAGTGTGCTACTGGTAACTAGCTGGTGATTGGTGGCTCAGGGGCTCCAGTGTGTTACTGGTAACTAGTGGGTGATTGGTGGCTCAGGGGTAGCAGTGTGTTACTGGTAACTAGCTGGTGATTGGTGGCTCAGGTGCAGCAGTGTGCTACTGGTAACTAGTGGGTGATTGGTGGCTCAGGGGCAGCATTGTGCTACTTTTAACTAGTGAGTGATTGGTGGCTAAGAGGAAGCAGTGTGCTACTGGTAACTAGCTGGTGATTGGTGGCTCAGGGGCAGCAGTGTGCTACTGTTAGGTAGCTGGTGATTGGTGACTCAGGGGCAGCAGTGTGCTACTGGTAACTAGTGGGTGATTGGTGACTCAGGGGTAGCAGTGTGTTACTGGTTACTAGCTGGTGATTGGTGGCTCAGGGGCAGCAGTGTGTTACTGGTAACTAGTGGGTGATAAGTGGATCAGGGGCAGCAGTGTGCTACTGGTAACTAGTTGTTCATTGGTGGCTCAGGAGCAGCAGTGTGCTGCTGGTAACTAGTGGGTGATTGGTGGCTCAGGGGTAGCAGTGTGTTACTGGTAACTAGTGGGTGATTGGTGGCTAAGAGAAAGCAGTGTGCTACTGGTAACTAGCTGGTGATTGTTGGCTCAGGGGCAGCAGTGTGCTACTGGTAACTAGCTGGTGATTGGTGGCTCAGGGGCAGAAGTGTGCTACTGGTAACTAGCTGGTGATTGGTGGCTCAGGTGCAGCAGTGTGCTACTGGTAACTAGTGGGTGATTGGTGGCTAAGAGGAAGCAGTGTGCTACTGGTAACTAGCTGGTGATTGGTGGCTCAGGGGCAGCATTGTGTACTGGTAACTAGCTGGTGATTGGTGGCTCAGGAGCAGCAGTGTGCTACTGGTAACTAGCTGGTGATTGGTGACTCAGGGTCAGCAGTGTGCTACTGGTAACTAGTGGGTGATTGGTGGCTCAGGGGTAGCCATGTGTTACTGGTTACTAGCTGGTGATTGGTGGCTCAGGTGCAGCAGTGTGTTACTGGTAACTAGTGGGTGATAAGTGGCTCAGGGGCAGCAGTGTGCTACTGGTAACTAGCTGGTGATTGGTGACTCAGGGGCAGCAGTGTGCTACTGGTAACTAGTGGGTGATTGGTGGCTCAGGGGTAGCCATGTGTTACTGGTTACTAGCTGGTGATTGGTGGCTCAGGTGCAGCAGTGTGTTACTGGTAACTAGTGGGTGATAAGTGGCTCAGGGGCAGCAGTGTGCTACTGGTAACTATTGGGTGATTGGTGGCTCAGGAGCAGCAGTGTGCTACTGGTAACTAGTGGGTGATTGGTGGCTCAGGGGCAGAATTGTGCTACTGGTAACTAGTGGGTGATTGGTGGCTAAGAGGAAGCAGTGTGCTACTGGTAACTAGCTGGTGATTGGTGGCTCAGGGGCAACAGTGTGCTACTGGTAACTAGTAAGTGATAAGTGGCTCAGAGACAGCTGTGTGCTACTGGTAACTAGTGGGTGATTGTTGGCTCAGGGGCAGCAGTGTGCTACTGATTGATAGTTGGTGATTGTTGGCTCAGGGGCAGCAGTATGCTACTGGTAACTAGTGGGTGATTGGTGGCTCAGGGGCAGCAGTGTGCTACTGGTAACTAGTGGGTGATTGGTGGCTCAGGGGTAGCAGTGTGTTACTGGTTACTAGCTGGTGATTGGTGGCTCAGGGGCAGCAGTGTGCTACTGGTAACTAGCTGGTGATTGGTGACTCAGGGGCAGCAGTGTGCTACTGGTAACTAGCTGGTGATTGGTGGCTCAGGGGCAGCAGTGTGCTACTGATAACTAGTAAGTGATTTATTGGCTCAGAGACAGCAGTGTGCTACTGGTAACTAGCTGGTGATTGGTGGCTCAGGGGCAGCAGTGTGCTACTGGTAACTAGTAAGTGATTGGTGGCTCAGAGACAGATGTGTGCTACTGGTAACTAGTGGGTGATTGGTGGCTCAGAGACAGATGTGTGCTACTGGTAACTAGTGGGTGATTGATGGTTCAGGGGCAGCAGTATGCTACTGGTTTCTAGTGGGCGATTGGTGGCTCAGGGGCAGCAGTGTGCTACTGGTAACTAGTGGGTGATTGGTGGCTCAGGGGTAGCAGTGTGTTACTGGTTACTAGCTGGTGATTGGTGGCTCAGGGGCTCCAGTGTGTTACTGGTAACTAGTGGGTGATTGGTGGCTCAGGGGTAGCAGTGTGTTACTGGTAACTAGCTGGTGATTGGTGGCTCAGGTGCAGCAGTGTGCTACTGGTAACTAGTGGGTGATTGGTGGCTCAGGGGCAGCATTGTGCTACTTTTAACTAGTGAGTGATTAGTGGCTAAGAGGAAGCAGTGTGCTACTGGTAACTAGCTGGTGATTGGTGGCTCAGGGGCAGCAGTGTGCTACTGGTAAGTAGCTGGTGATTGGTGACTCAGGGGCAGCAGTGTACTACTGATAACTAGTGGGTGATTGGTGGCTCAGGGGTAGCAGTGTGTTACTGGTTACTAGCTGGTGATTGGTGGCTCAGGGGCAGCAGTGTGTTACTTGTAACTAGTGGGTGATAAGTGGCTCAGGGGCAGCAGTGTGCTACTGGTAACTAGTGGGTGATTGGTGGCTCAGGAGCAGCAGTGTGCTACTGGTAACTAGTGGGTGATTGGTGGTTCAGAGGTAGCAGTGTGTTACTGGTAACTAGTGGGTGATTGGTGGCTAAGAGAAAGCAGTGTGCTACTGGTAACTAGCTGGTGATTGGTGGCTCAGGGGCAGCAGTGTGCTACTGGTAACTAGCTGGTGATTGGTGGCTCAGGGGCAGCAGTGTGCTACTGGTAACTAGCTGGTAATTGGTGACTCAGGGGCAGCAGTGTGATACTGGTAACTAGTGGGTGATTGGTGGCCCAGGAGCAGCAGTGTGCTACTGGTAACTAGTGGGTGATTGGTGGCTCAGGGGCAGAATTGTGCTACTGGTAACTACTGGGTGATTGGTGGCTAAGAGGAAGCAGTGTGCTACTGGTAACTAGCTGGTGATTGGTGGCTCAGGAGCAGCAGTGTGCTACTGGTAACTAGCAGCTGATTGGTGGCTCAGGGGCAGCAGTGTGCTATTGGTAACTAGTGGGTGATTGGTGGCTCAGGGGCAGCAGTGTGCTACTGGTAACTAGTGGGTGATTGGTGGCTCAGGGCAGCAGTATGCTACTGGTGATTGGTGGCACAGGGGCAGCAGTGTGTTACTGGTAACTTGTTGGTGATTGGTGGCTCAGGGCAGCAGTGTGCTACTGTAAACCAGCTGGTGATTGGTGGCTCATGGGCAGCAGTGTGCTACTGTAAACCAGCTGGTGATTGGTGGCTCATGGGCAGCAGCGTGCTACTGTAACTAGTTGGGGATTTGTAGCTCAGGGGCAGCAGTGTGCTACTGGTAACTAGCTGGTGACTGGTGGCTCAGGGGCAGCAGTGTGCTACTGGTAACTAGTGGGTGATTAGTGGCTCAGAGGCAGCAGTGTGCTACTGGTAACTAGTGGGTGATTGGTGGCTCAGAGGCAGCAGTGTGCTACTGGTAACTAGCTGGTATTTGGTGGCTCAGGGGAATCAGTGTGCTACTGGTAACTAGTGGGTGATTGGTGGCTCATGGGTAGCAGTGTGCTACTGAAAGCTAGCTGGTAATTGGTGGCTACAAAGCACATATGCCTCTTGTCATTGACTCACACACCTTACCTATATGTTTTAACTACTTTGCAGTGGTTATATGCAAAGGATAGCACAAAAATACAATACTCTAATAGATTAAAGGATTTTCCTCTTACACTGCTCAACAGGCCAGACCTCTCTGGCAGTCAAACAGTTTGTATCACATTTGTATTGTAGAATTCCAGTTGCTCAAACTGTTTCAGTTATTATATACAGTTGCAAAATAACCACAAATATAAGATTACAATTCTTGCAGAATGTGATACAATATTTGCATTTAAGCAATGTTTATTCCATGTGTCTTTCTAATCCATATATTAGTCAAACAAATTGTGCAATGACTTTTGCAAATCATTGTTATTTCCTCTGTCTGCAGCTACTTGTGCAGTACGTGATAATCGCATCATTCGGTCACACTGTATTCTCTTTCTACTTCTCGCACATCTTCTCTTCCACAAGTATCTTTACATCACTTTTTCTGCCTGTGGATTTGTCATTATACATTCCAGTAAAATCCCACTCTGGCCTAAAAGCGGAAAAAGGCTCTTGTCTCAGCACCACATTTTTTTACGGCCTGTATAAGTAAAACCGCAAGAATCTGTAAGTGATAAACTAAGCTCTTACATGGCTGTTGATAATGGAAATGCATTGCGCAGTAATGAAGTCTAGTGGTTACAATAACTATTTTACTGCCAGAAGCAATAAAGAAACTGCAGACCATTTTTACCAAGTGATGCTATTTCATTGTACATCAGTGACAGGAATGCCTCATTCGAAAAAAAGAAGCCCAGACCGGCTCAGATCCTGACTTAAAAATCCATCTTTATTTACATCCAATTAAAATAAATGAAGCTTTATAGGTTAAAAAAAAGTTCAATAAAAGTTGCACATAGGGACTTGTCATGTGCCCAATATTCTAACAGTCCAGTATTTCAAGTGGCTGTTCAGTAAAACCAATATACAAAAAACTGGGCACAAAAAGGCAACTACATTGATAAAGGGTGTAAAGGAGCAGCCTTTCCAAGATGGCAGCCTAGAGGTTTATCTGCTCTATATACTCTATGGGGCTCATTTATCAAGCTCCGAACTGAGCTTGTGGGCCCGTGTTTCTGGCGAGTCTTCAGACTCGCCAGAAACACCAGTTATGAAGCAGCGGTCTAAAGACCTCTCCTCCATAACCCTGTCCGTCTGCTCTGAGCAGGCAGACAGGAATCGCCGGAAATCAACCCGATCAAATGCGATCGGGTTGATTGACACCTCCCTGCTGATTGTCCGCGAGTCTGCAGGGGGCGGCGTTGCACCAGCAGCTCTTGTGAGCTGCTGGTGCAATGCTGAATATGGAGAGCGTATTGCTCTCCGCATTCAGCAAGGTCTTGCGGACCTGATCCGCACTGTCGGATCAGGTCCACAAGACCTTTCATAAATAGGCCCCTATGTGTGCAATTGGCAGCCAAGTGGGTCAATTCACTGCTCTATTTCTTACTTGAAGCCATGTATGAGTTGTGCTAATGGAATCTAAAGGGTAAAACTACTCTCTTTGTTACTAGCATTTTGTGTCTCACTTGCAAGAACCATATAGTATATATGTGTAGGGGCTAGAGCAGAGCAGGGGTGTTTGGAGATTCACCATTGTGTGACCCTACACTTACAGTTGTGTCATCTGCTGAACATCCATTATTTTTGTGGGGAGACAGCTGGCAACCCTATGTACACATTGATATATATCAAAATAAAGGGCTACAGTAGATTATTAAATGATGTAGGGAATCTATTGGGGACCATTACACAATCTGTACTTTTATACAAAAAAAGAGAATATCAGTAGTCAGACAGTGAAATAAAATACTAAAGACAAAGCCTAAGAAATGCAGCACACAGATAGATGCTCTTCCTACAGCCCGGAATATAATTGTGTTATCAATTCACTGGGAAAACAAATGTCTGAAGTGACTTTCATATGACTTCCCTAGAGGTCTCCAGAGACTGTTGTTTTATAGCGTTTTTATGCTGTTAATGATCTTATTGTTGGCATGAACTTCAATGACCTTCTACATTCCAGCCCTCCGTCCCTAGAGTATAATTGTATCATTATGTTTACAGCAGATTTCTTGGTTTCTGCCTTATTTGACCCTGATCACTGTCTTTAGATTGGACCTCTGTTTCATTCCATTATATCCCTCCTGCACCAGAAAACCCTGCTCCCTCCTACACCAGAAAACCCTGCTCCCTCCTGCACCAGAAAACCCTGCTCCCTCCTGCACCAGAAAACCCTGCTCCCTCCTGCACCAGAAAACCCTGCTCCCTCCTGCCCCAGAAAACCCTGCTCCCTCCTGCACCAGAAAACCCTGCTCCCTCCTGCACCAGAAAACCCTGCTCCCTCCTGCACCAGAAAACCCTGCTCCCTCCTGCCCCAGAAAACCCTGCTCCCTCCTGCACCAGAAAACCCTGCTCCCTCCTGCACCAGAAAACCCTGCTCCCTCCTGCACCAGAAAACCCTGCTCCCTCCTGCACCAGAAAACCCTGCTCTCTCCTGCACCAGAAAACCCTGCTCTCTCCTGCACCAGAAAACCCTGCTCTCTCCTGCACCAGAAAACCCTGCTCTCTCCTGCACCAGAAAACCCTGCTCCCTCCTGCACCAGAAAACCCTGCTTCCTCCTGCACCAGAAAACCCTGCTCTCTCCTGCACCAGAAAACCCTGCTCCTTTCTGCACCAGAAAACCCTGTTCCCTCCTGCACCATAAAACCCTGCTCCCTCCTGCCCCATTACACCCTGCTCCCTCCTGCACCAGAAAACCCTGCTCCCTCCTTCACCAGAAAACCCTGATCCTTCCTGCCCCAGAAAACCCTGCTCCCTCCTGCCCCAGAAAACCCTGCTCCCTCCTGCCCATTACCCACTGCTCCCTCCTGCCCCATTACACCCTGCTCCCTCCTGCCCCATTACACCCTGCTCCCTCATGCACCATTACACCCTGCTCCCTCCTGCACAATTACACCCTGCTCCCTCCTGCCCCATTACACCCTGCTCCCTCCTGCACCATTACACCCTGCTCCCTCCTGCCCCATTACACCCTGCTCCCTCCTGCCCCATTACACCCTGCTCCCTCCTGCACCAGAAAACCCTGCTCCCTCCTTCACCAGAAAACCCTGATCCTTCCTGCCCCAGAAAACCCTGCTCCCTCCTGCCCCAGAAAACCCTGCTCCCTCCTGCCCATTACCCACTGCTAACTCCTGCACCAGAAAACCCTGATCCTTCCTGCCCCAGAAAACCCTGCTCCTTCCTGCACCAGAAAACCCTGCTCCCTCCTTCACCAGAAAACCCTGCTCCCTCCTGCACGATTACACCCTGCTCCCTTCTGCACCAGAAAACCCTGCTCCCTCCTTCACCAGAAAACCCTGCTCCCTCCTGCACCATTACACCCTGCTCCCTCCTGCCCCATTACACCCTGCTCCCTCCTGCACCAGAAAACCCTGCTCCCTCCTTCACCAGAAAACCCTGCTCCCTCCTTCACCAGAAAACCCTGCTCCCTCCTTCACCAGAAAACCCTGCTCCCTCCTGCCCCAGAAAACCCTGCTCCCTCCTGCCCATTACCCCCTGCTCACTCCTGCACCAGAAAACCCTGCTCCCTCCTTCACCAGAAAACCCTGATCCTTCCTGCCCCAGAAAACCCTGCTCCCTCCTGCCCCAGAAAACCCTGCTCCCTCCTGCACCATTACACCCTGCTCCCTCCTGCACCATTATACCCTGCTCCCTCCTGCACCATTACACCCTGCTCCCTCCTGCCCCATTACACCCTGCTCCCTCCTGCACCAGAAGACCCTGCTCCCTCCTGCACCATTACACCCTGCTCCCTCCTGCACCATTATACCCTGCTCCCTCCTGCACCATTACACCCTGCTCCCTCCTGCACCATTACACCCTGCTCCCTCCTGCTCCATTACACCCTGCTCCCTCCTGCACCAGAAGACCCTGCTCCCTCCTGCACCAGAAGACCCTGCTCCCTCCTGCACCATTACACCATTACAGTTCTTTTGACAGACTTGCATTTTAGCCAATCAGTGCTGACTCCTAGGTAACTGCATGTGCCTGAGCACAATGTTATCTATATGGCACACATAAACTAACACCCTCTAGCTGTGAAAACTGTCAAATGCATTCAGATAAAAGGCAGCCTTCAAGGGCTTAGAAATTAGCATATCAGCCTACCTAGGTTTAGCTTTTAACTAAGAATACCAAGAGAACAAAGCAAATGTGATGAGAAAAGTAAACTTGAAAGTTGTTTAAAATTGCATGCTCTATCTGAATCATAAACGTTTAATTTTGACTTGATTGTCCTTTTACGATCATAAATGTTGAGTCTAGGGGCACACCCCTTGATAAGCCTCCTGAATATGAGATCCTGCTTAGATCAAACAATCACTGTGTAGTATATTGATGAAAACAAATGAGTCATGCAGGTTGCACACCAGATTCTATGGAAAATCATATTTTTTAGATGTAAAGCAGTCAAAATAAGAAATGTATATTGCATTTTTTTTGTATAATACAAACATTTTTTATATGTTTTAATCCCTTCAACCCCTTAATGACAACTGACGTACCAGGTACGTCATGCAAAAACGAACAGTTAATGACAATAGACGTACCTGGTACGTCAGTTGTCTAACAGAGTGCTGGAAGCGATCGCAATCGCTTACAGCAGCTCTCAGGGTATTGCAGTGATGCCTCGATATGGAGGAATCCTGCAATACCATTTTACAAGACTCCGATGCAGAGAGAGCCTCTCTCTGCACCGGTAACGATGGTGCCGTTCGTTGGTGAGTGGGAGCTGTAAGTGCAATGTGCACGCCGGGTGCCAGGAGCGTGTGGGGGGGCCTGTGGGGGCGCACGCGCATGTGTGCACGCGTGTGCATTAGCCACTGACACCAATGAGGAGGTAGAGGGGGGAAAAAAGTGAAACAAAAATTTCAATATAAAAGGATCTGGGAGGGGAAGGGGGTGGGGGTATTGTGGGGGGGCTGCTACACTACAGAAAAAGTTTTTAAAGCTCAAAAGGAAAAAAAATACTTTTGTTTTTGGGGGAAAACTGGGTATTATTTTTATTTTAAAAAAAACTCCTTTTATTTAGTACTGACAGACTTTCTGCCAGTACTTAAGATGGCGGGGACAATTGTGGGGTGGGAGAGGGAAGAGAGCTGCTTGGGAGGGATCAGGGGGTGGGATGTGTCAGGTGGGAGGCTGATCTTTACACTAAAGCTAAAATTAACCCTGCAAGCTCCCTACAAGCTACCTAATTAAACCCTTCACTGCTGGGCATAATTCACGTGTGGTGCGCAGCAGCATTTAGTGGCCTTCTAATTAACAAAAAGCAACGCCAAAGCCATATAAGTCTGCTATTTCTGAACAAAGGGGATCCCAGAGAAGCTTTTAAAACAATTTGTGCTATAATTGCACAAGCTGTTTGTAAATAATTTCAGTGAGGAACCTAAAATTGTGAAAAATGTAAAGTTTTTTTTTTATTTGCTCGCATTTGGCGGTGAAATGGTGGCATGAAATATACCAAAATGGGCCTAGATCAATACTTGGGGTTGTCTACTACACTACACTAAAGCTAAAATTAACCCTACAAGCTCCCTAATTAACCCCTTCACTGCTGGGCATAAAACACGTGTGGTGCGCAGCGGCATTTAGCGGCCTTCTAATTACCAAAAAGCAACCCCAAAGCCATATAAGTCTGCTATTTCTGAACAAAGCGGATCCCAGAGAAGCATTTACAACCATTTATGCCATAATTTCAGAAGCTGTTTGTAAATAATTTCTGTGGGAAACCTAAAGTTTGTGAAAAAATAAACTTTTTTTTTTATTTGATCGCATTTGGCGATGAAATGGTGGCATGAAATATACCAAAATGGGCCTAGACCAATACTTTGGGATGTCTTCTAAAAAAAAATATATACATGTCAAGGGATATTCAGGTATTCCAGACAGATATCAGGGTTCCAATGTAACTATCGCTAATTTTGAAAAAAAGTGGTTTGGAAATAGCAAAGTGCTACTTGTACTTATTGCCCCTATAGCTTGGAAAAAAAAGCAAAGAACATGTAAACATTGGGTATTTCTAAACTCAGGACAAAATTTAGAAACTATTTAGCATGGGTGTTTTTTGGTGGTTGTAGATGTGTAACAGATTTTGGGGGTCAAACTTAGAAAAAGTGTGTTTTTTTCCATTTTTTCCTCATATTTTATAATTTTTTTATAGTAAATTATAAGATATGATGAAAATAATGGTATCTTTAGAAAGTCCATTTAATGGCGAGAAAAACGGTATATAATATGTGTGGGTACAGTAAATGAGTAAGAGGAAAATTACAGCTAAACATAAATACAGCAAAAATGTAACTTTGTCCTTAAGGGTAAGAACATTGAAAAATGGTCTGGTCATTAAGGGGTTAAAGGACCCCTAAATACAGTAGATTTTAATAATTAAGTGCATAATACAAAGACAATGCAATAACACCTACAAAGCAGTAAATTTTCTTTTCTGGCAATTTTGTTTTGTTCTCCCAGCCCCTATATCAATCAGCCAATCGCAGACTAGTATACGTATACTCTGTGAGCTTGTGCACATGCTCAATTCGAGCTAGCGCCTCAAAAATGTGCATATAAAAAGATTGTGCAAAATTGGATAATGTAAGTAAACTGAAAAGATTTTTAACATTTTGTGCTCTTTCTAAATCATGAAAGTTTAATTTTGACTTGAGTGTCCCTTTAAGTAATAATAGTTTAAAAAACAAACATTGTTTACAATTCTTTAGCTCGGCTGTTTGAAATATCTGTAATGCAGCAACGGGGTTAAAAATGTAGCATGTTACCATCAGCAGATGATATTGTAAGCTGATAAATCTGTGTAAGTCACCATCATTCAACTGCAAAGCAGGAAACTGTGTTCCAGGGTCGAAGGTTAATTAGTTCCAGAGTGTATCAGCAGCAGAATTGACCCTGAAAGTTTGTATCTCAATATATCTACAGAACTGTAGGTGCTTGGCAGTTTGCTAAATGTGCTCTTCAGATCTTTGGCCCTTGCTTTGGATGACATTTTAACTGTAGCACAGGGTGTTTGCATGAGTGCTTTTTACAAATTCTCATGTTCAATGCACATTTATTATGAGCTTGCTGAGTGATATGACAGGTGACGGTGAAATGCGTTGTGAAACAAAACGAGGCCAGTATGTTTTAAACCTGATTTTATCGCTTTAGGGCAAATTTTCATATTACAGAATGACATCTATTAATGGTAATTGAATGTTAAATAGCTTAAAAGGTCAATTTAAGCAAAGCCAAGACTGGGGATTTCTAGAAAAAGCAAACATTTCATTTTCCCCCTACTAATATTTAGGTGGTACTGCAATTTAAGTTTACATGAACTTTGCTTTCTGGTAAAGCCAAATTATATTAATATGTTGGTTTTTTTTTTTGTTTCTTTGTTTTTTGTATATTTTCAAACCCACAATAAAGAATGAAGAAATCCAGCGCTGAAATTCTGTAAGCAATACATTTTCCCTGTATGCTAAAGGTATACTTGCCATTGTTTCTGGAAAAAAATACCAGCCATGCTCATTAGCATAAATTTGCATAGATTATTATACAGCATACATTAGGAATAAAAGATGCTAGGAACAATTTTAAATATAATTGGTTTATAATTAGATTCCAACTGAAGATTTACTATGATAGCATCTTTATTTCTATATTAAAGGGACACTAAATGCAATTTTTTTCTTTCATGATTCAGAAAGAGCTGCAATTTTAAGCAACTTTCTAATTTACACCTATTCATTTTTCTTCGTTCTCTTGCTATCTTTAAAAAGCAGGAATGTGATGCATAGGAGCCAGCCCATTCTTTACTTGCTTATTGGTGGGTAAATGTCAGCCTCCAATAAGCAAGCGCTATCCATGGTGCTGAACCTAAAATGGGCTGGCTGCTAAGATTTACATTCAAGATTTTCAAATAAAGATAGCAAGAGAACGAAAAAAAATGATAATAGGAGTAAATTATCGGATTGAGATTGCGGGATCGTATTTTACGTCACGAATTTCAACATTTGCCGAACTTGACGCTTTGATAACTATGGCGGATCAATCTCGCAACAAATGCAATGTGGGATTCAAGCGTATTTTCCGTTGATGCTTTGATAAATTGACCCCTAAAAATGTATTTGCCTGCTTTTCCTGTAACTTCTGAAAATGTTACTTTTCCACTGCCGCAGAAACAACACTCAAGAGGCTTTTTTAAGGGGTGTGACATTGGACTGCAAAACATTGTAGGCTTGACTTTTTATAAGCTGTCAGGCTAAATGTTGAAACAGTATCATACAAGAGCAAGATTAAATTAAATTAAAAAAAAGATTATTAGAAGCTATTCCTAACATGCAATATCACTTGTGCCCCTTTATATAATTATGAAACGTATGGAGCATTATAAAAAATAAATATTTATGTAACAAATGACATTCAAGTGACACCTATAATTAGAAAGAACAAGGAAACCAAGTGGTATTTCCCATAGCAAATAAAATGTTGTAGTGTTTAAAACCCGTTTATCTTACGATGCTTCGCTTACTTCAAAACAAGATTTGATCAGTGAACCACAGCAATATTCTTGTAAACAAAGGGAAAATTGTGGAATATAATTAAAATTCCTATGTATTAAATGTGGGAGTTTTAGCCTTTCTTTTTCTGGGTCAGTGTCAGACTGATGACAATCTGAAAGACAGATTACCAGTAACAGAACATAAGAATGTGGTATATTGGTCCACAGACCTTAGAACAATATTTTGAATTAAAATTGTGCACTGAATTTCACTGGATCTGACAACTGTAACAATGGCATGGGCTTTCTGACTATACTGATTCATCAGTAACATTTTCCAGTCTTAATGTAAGTATAATACAGAAATGAAAAGCAAATATGGTTATCAGCTAACCTCCACACATACTGATCATCTCCTGTTAACCATACATTCACATTAGAGCTCAGCCCCTGTTAGATATTTGCCCACATTATACCTATGATGAGAACCATTTGCCTGCAGCCCCTGTCAGTAATATGCCTATATAAGACATCGGACTAAACCACAACGACTACGGCCCTGTCAGTAATATGCCTATATGAGACATCGGACTAAACCACAACGACTACGGCCCTGTCAGTAATATGCCTATATGAGACATCGGACTAAACCACAACGACTACGGCCCTGTCAGTAATATGCCTATATGAGACATCGGACTAAACCACAACGACTACGGCCCTGTCAGTAATATGCCTATATAAGACATCGGACTAAACCACACTGACTTCAGCCCTGTCAGTAATTTGCCTATATGAAACATCAGAATAAACTACACTGACTGCAGCCCCTGTCAGTAATATGCCTATATGAAACATCAGAATAAACTACACTGACTGCAGCCCCTGTCAGTAATATGCCTATATGAGACATCGGACTAAACCACACTGACTGCAGCCCCTGTCAGTAATATGCCTATATGAGACATCAGACTAAACCACACTGACTTCAGCCCTGTCAGTAATATGCCAATATGAAACATCAGATTAAACTACACTGACTGCAGCCCCTGTCAGTAATATGCCTATATGAAACATCAGACTAAACCCCACTGACTGCAGCCCCTGTCAGTAATATGCCTATATGAGACATCGGACTAAACCACACTGACTTCAGCCCTGTCAGTAATATACCTATATGAAACATTAGATTAAACTACACTGACTGAAGCCCCTGTCAGTAATATGCCTATATGAGATATCAGATTAAACTACACTGACTGAAGCCCCTGTCAGTAATATGCCTATATGAGATATCAGACTAAACCACACTGACTACAGCCCCTGTCAGTAATATGCCTATATGAGATATCAGATTAAACTACAATCACTGCAGCCCCTGTCAGTAATATTCCTATATGAGATATCAGATTAAACTACACTGACTGCAGCCCCTGTCAGTAATATGCCTATATGAGATATCAGATTAAACTACACTGACTGAAGCCCCTGTCAGTAATATGCCTATATGAGATATCAGATTAAACTGCAATCACTGCAGCCCCTGTCAGTAATATGCCAATATGAGATATCAGATTAAACTACACTGACTGCAGCCCCTGTCAGTAATATGCCTATATGAGATATCAGACTAAACTACACTGACTGAAGCCCCTGTCAGTAATATGCCTATATGAGATATCAGATTAAACTACACTGACTGCAGCCCCTGTCAGTAATATGCCTATATGAGATATCAGATTAAACTACAATCACTGCAGCCCCTGTCAGTAATATGCCTATATGAGACATCAGACTAAACCAAACTGACTGCAGCCCCTGTAAGTAATATGCCTATATGAGACATCAGACTAAACCACACTGACTGCAGCCCCTGTCAGTAATATGCCTATATGAGACATCGGACTAAACCACACTGACTTCAGCCCTGTCAGTAATATGCCTATGTGAAACATTAGATTAAACTACACTGACTTAAGCCCCTGTCAGTAATATGCCTATATGAGATATCAGATTAAACTAAACTGACTGCAGCCCCTGTCAGTAATATGCCTATATGAGACATCGGACTAAACCACACTGACTTCAGCCCCTGTCAGTAATATGCCTATATGAGACATCAGACTAAACCAATCTGACTGCAGCCCGTGTCAGTAATATGCCTATTTGAGACATCAGATTAAACTACACTGACTGCTGCCCCTGTCTGTAATATGCCTATATGAGATATTAGATTAAACTACACTGACTTCAGCCCCTGTCAGTAATATACCTATATGAGATATCAGACTAAACCACACTGACTTCAGCCCCTGTCAGTAATATGCCTATGTGAGACATCAGAATAAACCAGAGCCCCTGCAGCCCCTGTCAGTAATATCCTATGTGAGACATCAGACTAAACCAAACTTACTGCAGCCCCTGTCAGTAATATGCCTATGTGAGACATCAGAATAAACCAGAGCCCCTGCAGCCCCTGTCAGTAATATGCCTATGTGAGACATCAGACTAAACCAAACTTACTGCAGCCCCTGTCAGTAATATGCCTATGTGAGACATCAGAATAAACCAAACTGACTGCAGCCCCTGTCAGTAATATGCCTATGTGAGACATTAGAATAAACCAAACTGACTGCAGCCCCTGTCAGTAATATGCCTATGTGAGACATCAGAATAAACCAATATGCACATGCCCTCCAAATACTCCCATATGTACATGCCCATGTCCCCTAAATACTCCTATATGCACATGCTCTCCAAATACTTCCAAATGTGCATGCTCTCCAAATATTCCCAAATGTGCATCCCCTTCAAATACTCACATATGTGTATGCCCTCCAAATACTCCCACATGTATATGCCCATGTCTCCCAAATACTCTCATATGTATATGCCCGCAAAATATACCTATATGTACATACACTCCAAATACTCCCATATGTACATACACTCCAAATACTCGCATAAGTATATGTCCCCCAAATACTCCCATATGTAGATGCTCTCCAAATACTCCCATATGTAGATGCTCTCCTAATACTCCGATATGTAGATGCTCTCCAAATACCTGCATAAGTATATGTCCCCCAAATACTCCCATATGTAGATGCTCTCCTAATACTCCCATATGTTGATGCTCTCCTAATACTCCCATATGTAGATGCTCTCCTAATACTCCCATATGTAGATGCTCTCCAAATACCTGCATAAGTATATGTCCCCCAAATACTCCCATATGTACATGCTCTCCTAATACTCCCATATGTAGATGCTCTCCAAATACTCCCATAAGTATATGTCCCCCTAATACTCCCATATATAGATGCCCTCCTAATACTCCCATATGTAGATGCCCTCCTAATACTCCCATATGTAGATGCCCTCCTAATACTCCCATATGTACATGCCTGTCAAATACTCAAATATGCACATGTCCTCCAAATACTCCAATATGCGCATGCTCTCCAAATACTCCCATGTGTGCATGCTCTCCAAATACTCCCATGTGTGCGTGCTATCCAAATACTCCCTTATGTGCATGCCCTCCAAATACTCCCATGGGTGCATGCTCTCCAAATACTGCCATGTGTGCATACCCTCCAAATACTCACTAATGTGCATGCTCTCCAAATACTCCCAAATGTGCATGCGCTTCAAATACTCCCATATGCACATGCCCGTCAAATACTCAAATATGCACATGTCCTCCAAATACTCCAATATGTGCATGCTCTCCAAATACCAAATACTCCCATATGTGCTTGCCCTTTAAATGCTCACATATGTGCATGCCCACCAATTACTCCCATATGTGCATGCCCTCCAAATAACAAATAACACTCTCATATATATATATATATATATATATATATATATATATATATATATATATATATATATTTAAGCATTTTTCAGAGCTCACAACTATCCCCAAATTATCAAGAGAACCCTGTCTTTGGAGTTATTTTCTTTCCTCCATCTAATACTAGGAGCTAGCTGAGCACATCTGGCGAGCCAATGACAAAAGGCATATGTGCAGCCACCAATCACCAGCTAGCTCTCAATAGTGGATTGCTGTCCCTGAGTCTACCTAAATATGCTTTGTATCAACAGATACAAAGAGAACAACAAAACATTGCTAACAGAATCTCTAAAAATTGCTGCTTTATCTGAATTATGAAAGTTCAATTTAGTCTTTTATGCCTCTTTAGTAAAAAAAACACCAGGAATTCTTAACCCACATTCTGATAATATTAATTCTATTTGAATATTGTTGCCCAGGTAATTAAACAAGTACAGAAAAAAAACCATTCCATGACTTATTAACAAGAGATTTGAATGACAATATATATTGTGTAGTATTGTACTGTAAGCTTATTTGGCAGCCAAGGGGTTAAGTGTATTTAAAAAAAAAGGCAACTGCTAAGTGTTTTCTTTCTTTCCAAGAATAAACTGTTCTGTCCTTTGACTTTCAAAAAGCTTCTGAGAATTAGTTTGTAATGTGACTGCTGGAACATTCTTCTTTTCTTTTCTATGTTTTATCAAAAACTATTTTTTTTTAATAAATCCAAAAAGCCAAAAGTGCAAAATGACAAGGAACAAGATTTAACATGGCTGTTTTCTTGACCCCACATTCTAGCTAATATTAACAAGCATGTGAAAGAGAGCAGCGCATGACATCACAGGTTATGCATTCGCTCATTCTGCTTTCCTATGTTTATTTGAAGCCCTGCAAAAATAATATTTATATCCTTAGAGTCATGTGGTGTAGTGACATATAGGTCCCTAGTTATGAAGTTCCAAATGCGCGTCGGGACAGTTGTAGTGAGCCTGCAACCGAAAGTTATGAAGACAGCAGCTTCTTAATGAGTCCACAACCTCAGAGTCAAAAATCCTGGACCCATTTTCTGGGCTGACTGAGAAGCTCTGTTCTTGCAAAACTGGTTGAGTGAGAGTAGGGGGCGGGGCTACATGAGTTTGCTCATGCAATGTTAAATTCCAGCAGCCTCAAAACGCATGCAAACAGGTTCACTTATTTGGGCTAGGTTACAATTGGTTCGCTATTTAGCGGGTTAGTGCTCGTATTACAAGTTGAAAGTAAAACTTTTGGGCACATATGAAACCTGACGCACTAACTTATTCTCCCCATAGACTTTAATGGAGAGCGCAGAAAATAATAAAAATACACTTATTGCTTGCGCGCTAACCCAACAGGAGTTATTACTATTTCTCATTCCAATGTTCTTCACATACAGGAAAAATTTATTTTTATTTTAAATAATATGTATATATATATATTTATTTATTTGTATGTGTGTATATATATATATTTATTTATTTGTATGAGTATATATATATATATATTTATTTATTTGTATGTGTGTGTGTATGTATGTGTGTATATATATATATATATATATTTATTTATTTGTATGTGTGTGTGTATGTATGTGTGTGTATATATATATATTTATTTATTTGTATGTGTGTGTGTATGTATGTGTGTGTATATATATATATATTTATTTATTTGTATGTGTGTGTGTATGTATGTGTGTGTATATATATATATATTTATTTGTATGTGTGTGTGTATGTATGTGTGTGTATATATATATATATATATATTTTTTTTTTTATTTTTTTTTTTTTAATTATATGTGAAGAACATAATAATATGTGAAGTAAACTATGTGAAATGCGCTTCGGGTTGCGCGTGTTAGGTTTAATGCAGAGTCGGATTAGCGCACATGAAAAATATTTTATCTTAAGGAGATTTATGTAAATATTGAAAAAAATATTAATAATAGTTATTCATAATTATAGTTATTGTAAAATATACATTTCTGTGTATTTTTTAGAATATTTTAATGCATCCTATTATATAAAAGGCCAAGTGTGTTTGTCCGAAGTTGTCATGCGCAGTAGAGACAGCACGAGGACAAACACACCTGGCCTTATCTGACAAGCTGTTTGCAGCCGAAAGTGGGCGTGGTCGGACGGGAGCATGGGCGTGACCGGGCATGGTCAAAGAGAAATAGAAAGAGAGGGGGAGAGACAAAAAGAGATAAGAAAGTGCAGAAGAGAGGGGGAGAGAGAGCAAAATAGAGGGGAAAGAGCAAAAGAGAGGGGAAAGAGCAGAATAGAGGGAAGAGAAAGCAATAGAGAGGGGGAGAGAGAGCAGTAGAGAGGGGGAGAGAGAGCAATAGAGAGGTGGGAGAGAGAGCAATAGAGAGGGGAGAGAGAGAGCAAAAGAGAGGGGGGAGAGAGAGCAAAAGAGAGGGGGGAGAGAGAGCAATAGAGAGGGGGAGAGAAAAAGACATGGGGAGAGAGAGCAAAAGAGAGGGGGGAGAGAGAGCAATAGAGAGGGGGAGAGAGCAAAAGAGAGGGATGGAGAGAGAGAGAGCAAAAGAGAGGGGAGAGAGACAGAGCAAAAGAGAGGGGGGTAGAGAGCAAAAGAAAGGGGGGAGAGAGAGAGCAAAAGAGAGGGATGGAGAGAGAGAGCAAAAAAAAAGGAGAGAGAGACAGAGCAAAAGAGAGGGGGGAGAGAGAGAGCGCAAAAGAGAGGGGGAGAGAGAGCACAAAAGAGAGGGGGAGAGAGAGAGTTTCAAAAGATAGGGGGAGAGAGAGAGCGCAAAAGAGAGGGGGAGAGAGAGCGCGCAAAAGAGGGGGGAAGAGAGAGAGCACAAAAGATATAGAGAACGTAAAAGAGAGGGGGAGAGAGAGAGCGTAATAGAGAAGGGAGAGAGAGCGCAAAAGAGAGGGGGAGAGAGAGCAATAGAGAGGGGGAGAAAGCAAAAGAGAGGGGGAGAGAACGAGCGTAATAGAGAGGGGGAGAGAGAACGCAAAAGAGAGGGGGAGAGAGAGCAATAGAGAGGGGGAGAAAGCAAAAGAGAGGGGGTGAGAGGGAGCAAAAGAGAGGGGGGAGAGAGAGAGCAAAAGAGAGGTGGAGCGAAAGAGAGCGCAAAAGAGAGGGAGAGAGAGAACAAAAGAGAGGGGGAGAGAGAGCAAAAGAGAGGGGGGAGAGAGAGAGCAAAAGAGAGGTGGGAGAGAGAGAGCAAAAGAGAGGGGGGAGAGAGAGAGAGCAAAAGAGAGGGGGAAGAGAGAGAGAGCAAAAGAGAGGGGGAGAGAGAGAGCGAAAGAGAGGTGGAGCAAGAGAGAGAGCGCAAAAGAAAGGGGGAGAGAGCGCAAAAGAGAGGGGGAGAGAGAGCAATAGAGAGGGGGAGAAAGCAAAAGAGAGGGGGAGAGAGGGAGCAAAAGAGAGGGGGGAGAGAGAGAGCAAAAGAGAGGTGGAGCGAGAGAGCGCAAAAGAGAGGGAGAGAGAGCAAAAGAGAGGGGGGAGAGAGAGATCTAAAGAGAGGGGGGAGAGAGAGAGCAAAAGAGAGGGGGGAGAGAGAGAGAGCAAAAGAGAGGGGGGAGAGAGAGAGAGCAAAAGAGAGGGGGGAGAGAGAGAGCAAAAGAGAGGGGGAGAGAGAGAGCAAAAGAGAGGTGGAGCGAGAGAGAGAGCGCAAAAGAGAGGGGGAGAGAGTGCAAAAGAGAGGGGGAGAGAGCTCAAAAGAGAGGGGGAGAGAGCACAAAAGAGAGGGGGAGAGAGCACAAAAGAAAGGAGGAGAGAGAGAGCAAGGGGTGGGACCACTGTACTGCAAAAAATGGCCCATGTGAACAGGCTTTAGGACTAGTCTATAATAATTATTTACATAAATTATTAATATCTTTTAATATTTTATATTTCATAAATACATAACGCACCTGAATATAATTCATGTCGAGTTAGCATAGATGAAGAATAATATTTATAATAATAATAATACTTAATAAATAAACATACCTTAATATATCTCATGTCGGGTTAGCTTACATGAAGAATTAGCGTACTCCTGTTGGGTTTGCACACATTAGTCCGACAGGAGTACACTAATTCTTCATGTAAGCTAACCCAACATGAATTATATTAAATTTAACAATAACAGAGAGAAAAGAATGGCACAAAATAGTGACATTTGCCAAAGACTGGGAATAAAGCACTCTTTTTAGAAAAAACACTTGTAGAAAAATAACTTTCAAAAAGGTGGTTTTATTGTGTGACTAGTAGGTCCGGACCAGGCCAGATCTACCCCGGCAAAAGCATAAATATTACAAACCATAACCAAAATTTATAGTAACAAATAGTTAACCTATAGTCAACATAAATAATTACACCAGTGGGCCGGCCCAAGTGTTACCCATGCATATATTATTTGATTAATATTCTATATTGATTGCTTTTTGTTTGTGCTGTGCTATATTATCTTGTGATGCTTTAAGCCTATTTCGCTTACAACTAATTCTATAAGTATGACAAGTACTGTATTCAGGAACGTAAATTGCTCTGACGATAGGTGTCTCAGTTTTCACTAAAACCCTTATTAGGTCTGATACACACCTGAGAGCTTCCCTTCCTTCTACAGCACTATGTTGAGCAAACTACCAATTAATTTACATGCTTAATATACTTATGTTTAGCTCTACTCTGCATGGGTAACACTTGGGCCGGCCCACTGGTGTAATTATTTATGTTGACTATAGGTTAACTATTTGTTACTATAAATTTTGGTTATGGTTTGTAATATTTATGCTTTTGCCGGGGTAGATCTGGCCTGGTCCGGACCTACTAGTCACACAATAAAACCACCTTTTTGAAAGTTATTTTTCTACAAGTGTTTTTTCTAAAAAGAGTGCTTTATTCCCAGTCTTTGGCGAATGTCACTATTTTGTGCCATTCTTTTCTCTCTGTTATTGTTAAATATAGTATCTGAATGGGTCTGCACCATTAGTATTTACTGAATACATTTAGTGAGTTTGTTTTTCAAACTTGCATAAAGGAGAAGTGTTTGAGCAATCTCTTTACTTCAACACTTGATTTTTTGCTAATTTTTCCATCCACCACCTTTATATTTAGTATGAATTATATTAAGGTATGTTTATTTATTAAATATACAATATTGAAAAATATCAATAATTAATGTAAATAATCATTATAGATGTACTAAAACATATTTACTTGTCAAAACTATATATATATAATTATTATTATTATTATTATTATTATTAAAGTAGACAACCCAAGGTATTGATGTAGGCCTATTTCATGCCACGGTTTCACCACCAAATGTGATCATATAAAATAATTAACTTTTTCATAAACTTTGGGTTTTTCACTGAAATTATTTACATACTGCTTGCACAATCATGACACAAATGATTGTAATATAAATTATTATTATTATAGATGTACTAACTTATTCTAAAAAAATCCTTAGAATATAAATGTATATTTTACAGTAACTATAACAATTATTAATTATTATTTTTTCAATATTTTATGTTTAATATTTATATAATTAATAACTAATTCTTCATGTTCGCTAACCCGACACTGCGTTAGACCTAAAGCGTGCAACCGGAAGCTTGATACGTACTTCTTACATTACAATGTTCTTCACACAGAATTTATTCTTTATTTATATATATAAATATGATAATGTTAATGTAAAATATAAATCTATATGAATACATATAGATATATATAGAAATAAAAAGCTTTAAAAAGTGTGATTTTTTTATAAGATTCATGTGTGTAATCCTAAATGTTTAAATGTACTATTACTTTAAATACCACTGTTGAGATGTTTTTGTGCAAGTTTACCCTAAGCACACTTGAAAAGCTTTGATTGGAATGACTTTTATTTCACTACCTTATGAAAAGACTTGCATGTTATTTAACACCCAAATTCTGATGGAGTGTAATGGGTACCTGTATCACAATTATTGTTGTGCTTGGCCAGAAAAATTAAAAAGTTACTGAGTGCCACATCATTTTTTTTTAACATGTAATAAGTCTTCTTGAAAACTTGGTATATGTGCAGCTCCACAGAAGGAATTTATCAATGTGCTTAAACCCTTTTGCGGGGGTTAAACATATAAAGTTCCACAGCCAGTAGTGCAAAAAATGTTGCACTGAAATGTCCCTTTATTTGGGTCCTTATAAAGCAACTTAAAAATCATGTGAATACTTTACATTATTAAATGGTTTAGTCAATAAATTATCAACTACACTGCTAAAGAATTTAGAGTCTCTTTACAAATAATTATAATAATAATATTAATAGCAAGTTGCGTACCACAGTCTGAGACAGAGAAATAGCTGTTGACTGAATTACATAATATATATATATATATAATTTAGGTCCTACATTACATTTGTTTGAGTATGAATAACAAACCCTTTTGTTTTCACAATAGAACTGGGGGGTTCCACAGCACCAAATAGAACTGTCACTAACACTATATCATGTTAAAAGACCACAACATCATTAGAAGTTCCTTAATTAACACATTCCCAGCTATGTCTTTGAGACACACAGTACACTGTATAAAGAACTTCAATGGAATCCAAAAGTGCAAAAGGCACATAGTCACAAACACGGTACAGAACATTCTCCATGATGACCAGAGGACAGTTCTTCACAGAGAAAAAAATACAAAGCATGATTCTCTTGCCAAGTTAATTAACATCTCCGCCAAATGAATGTAACAGGAGACCCTGCAGATGTTTTCTTTTATTACTTCTAAATAAACTACACAAAAAGGGCAGCCCAGTCACAGGAAGGTGCTTGCTGAGAATTCAAAACCACTCATGTCATGGCAGCTAGCGGTCATGTAGTACTGAATAGCTGGTCTTACGCTGAGAGGATTACTTATGCTATGGGCTAAACTGCCTGCAAAAGTGGTCCATGAAATTAATAGTTAATATTTATTGGTGCTAAAGAGGAGTTAGAAACTTGGCATTCATGAATGGCAACCCAAGAAACTTGGCCAGGGTACAGGGCTTTACAAAAAGCACATGGAAAACATGGGCACCACATTTTTCTTTAATTGAAGAAGATAAATAATTGAGTATCATGCATGGCATGTTGTAGATGTCTTGCCTGCTGTCTGGCTGTGAGATGTTGACCTTCAGATGCTCACACTCAGATAGGAATCATTTACATTGACCCAGTAAACAGATGGGCGTTGTGTGGCTGAAATCAAACTCTTCTTCCTATGTGACATATTGATAAAGTGAAATGCTTCAAAGCACAGAATCACTGTTGGAGTGTGAGTCATCTGTCAAGGTTCCTTTAATCTCTCTCTGGCAGCCAAGTGTTAATTAACACTGAGCAATTGCAAGAAATATTACATAACAAAGACATCCAACTCCAAAGGTCAAAACCTTTACAGCAAAATATGATTAAAATTACAGTGTCAAGCTTTGAACCCCATTGGAGGGCTCCTTTATTTTTGATGACCCCATGCTGACTCCCCAGCCTTAGGTATCAGGAATGAGTATGAACTGCACTGAATCATATCCATGCATCAATATCTGTAGATATCGGGTTCCATTTATTAAGCTACAGATGACCCTTCAGAACCCTAGTTGTGCAGACGCATATAAGCAATCATGCAATGCCAGTTAAGAAACAGTGGTCTTAGGCATTAATTCATCCTAGACAGATCTGACTATGCAACAGTAAATGTGGACAGCAGATAGTAGCCTCAAAGCTGGCGTACAGGTCTTTTTTTTTTTTCAAATACAATATTAGGAGATTAACTAAGCAAACAATCGCCTAGATTACGAGTTTTGCGTTAGAGGCTGTGCGGTGTAACGAGCAGTTTATGCTCACGGCTCACTTACAGACAGCGCTGGTATTATGGGCTTTTACAAACCCGGCGTTAGCCGCAAAAAAGTGAGCGTAGAGCAAAATTTTGCTCCACATCTCACCTAAATACCAGTGCTGCTTACGTTAGCGGTGAGCTGGTAAAACGTGCTCGTGCACGATTTCCCCATAGGAATCAATGGGGGAGAGCCGGCTGAAAAAAACCTAACACCTGCAAAAAAGCAGAGTAAAACTCCTAACGCAGCCCCATTGATTCCTATGGGGAAAATACATTTATGTCTACACCTAACACCCTAACATGAACCCCGAGTCTAAACACCCCTAATCTTACACTTATTAACCCCTAATCTGCCGCCCCCGACATCGTCGACACCTGCATTATATTATTAACCCCTAATCTGCCGCTCCGGACACCGACGCCACCTACATTATACTTATGAATCCCTAATCTGCCGCCCCCAATATCGCAGACACATACATTTTATTTATTAACCCCTACTCTGCCGCCCCCAACGTCGCCGCCACTATAATAAAGTTATTAACTCCTAAACCTAAGTCTAACCCTAACCCTAACACCCCCTAACTTAAATATAATTAAAATAAATCTAAATAAAATTACTACAATTAACTAAATTATTCCTATTTAAAACTAAATACTTACCTATAAAATAAACCCTAAGCTAGCTACAATATAACTAATAGTTACATTGTAGCTAGCTTAGGGTTTATTTTTATTTTACAGGCAACTTTGTATTTATTTTAACTAGGTAGAACAGTTATTAAATAGTTATTAACTATTTAATAACTACCTAGTTAAAATAAAGACACATTTACCTGTAAAATAAAACCTAACCTAAGTTACAATTACACCTAACACTACACTACAATTAAATTAATTACAGAAATTAAATACAATTAATTACAATTAAATACAATTATTTAAAAATAAAAAGTACAAAAAAAAACAAACACTAAATTACAGAAAATAATAAAGAAATTACAACATTTTTAAACTAATTACACCTAATCTAATCCCCCTAACAAAATAAAAAAGCCCCCCAAAATAAAAAAGCCCTATCCTACACTAAATTACAAATAGCCCTTAAAAGGGCCTTTTGCGGGGCATTGCCCCAATGTAATCAGCTCTTTTACCTGAAAAAAAAAATTACAATTCTTCCCCCCAACATTAAAACCCACCACCCACACAACCAACCCTACTCTAAAACCCACCCAATACCCCCTTAAAAAACCTAACACTAACCCCCTGAAGATCACCTTAGCGGGAGACGTCTTCACCCAACCGGGCGGGCAGAAGTGGTCCTCCAGACGGGCAGAAGTCTTCATCCAACCAGGCAGAAGTGGTCCTCCAGACGGGCAGAAGTCTTCATCCAGACGGCATCTTCTATCTTCATCTATCCGGTGCGGAGCGGGTCCATCTTCAAGACATCCGACGCGGAGCATCCTCTTCTTTCCACGGCCGACGACTGAATGAAGGTTCCTTTAAATGACGTCATCCAAGATGGCGTCCCTTAGATTCTGATTGGCTGATAGAATTCTATCAGCCAATCGGAATTAAGGTAGAAAAAATCATTTTGGCTGATACAATCAGCCAATAGGATTGAACTGGAAAAGCCAATAGAATGCCAGCTCAATCCTATTGGCTGATTGGATCAGCCAATAGGATTGAAGTTCAATCCTATTGGCTGATTGCATCAGCCAATAGGATTTTTCTACCTTAATTCAAGGGTCGCCATCTTGGATGACGTCATTTAAAGAAACCTTCATTCAGTCGTCGGCCGTGGAAAGAAGAGGATGCTCCGCGTCAGATGTCTTGAAGATGGACCCGCTCCGCACCGGATAGATGAAGATAGAAGATGCCGTCTGGATGAAGACTTCTGCCCGTCTGGAGGACCACTTCGCCTGGCTTGGATGAAGACTTCTCCCGGCTTCGTTAAGGACTTCGGCCCGGTTGGGTGAAGACTTCTCCTGGTAAGGTGATCTTCATGGGGTTAGTGTTAGTTTTTTTTAAGGGGGGATTGGATGGGTTTTAGAGTAGGGTTGGTTGTTGGGGGGGAATTGTATTATTTTTTCAGGTAAAAGAGCTGATTACTTTGGGGCAATGCCCCGCAAAAGGCCCTTTTAAGGGCTATTTGTAATTTAGTGTAGTAGGGTAGGGCTTTTTTTATTTTGGGGGGGGGCTTTTTTATTTTGTTAGGGGGATTAGATTAGGTGTAATTAGTTTAAAAATCTTGTAATTTCTTTATTATTTTCTGTAATTTAGTGGGGGGGTTTTGTACTTTAGATAATTTTATTTAATTGTAATGAATTGTATTTAATTTAGGCAATTAATTTAATTGTAGTGTAGTGTTAGGTGTAATTGTAACTTAGGTTAGGTTTTATTTTACAGGTAAATTTGTCTTTATTTTAACTATGTAGTTATTAAATAGTTAATAACTATTTAATAACTATTCTACCTAGTTAAAATAAATACAAAGTTGCCTGTAAAATAAAAATAAACCCTAAGCTAGCTACAATGTAATTATTAGTTATATTGTAGCTAGCTTAGGGTTTATTTTATAGGTAAGTATTTAGTTTTAAATAGGAATTATTTAGGTAATAATAGTAATTTTATTTAGATTTATTTAAATTAAATTTAAGTTAGGGGGTGTTAGGGTTAGGGTTAGACTTAGATTTAGGGGTTAATAACTTTAATATAGTGGTGGCGACGTTGGGGCGGCAGATTAGGGGTTAATAAATGTAGGTAGGTGGCGGCGATGTTAGGGACGGCAGATTAGGGGTTAATAATTTTTAACTAATGTTTGCGATGTGGGAGTGCGGAAGTTTATTATTATTATTATTATTATCAGGTAATTGTAGAGGGAGTGCAGCGGTTTAGGGGTTAATATGTTTATTATGCTGGCGGCGATGTCCTGTTCGGCAGATTAGGGGTTAAAATATTTATTTTAGTGTTTGCGCTGTGGGGGGGCCTCGGTTTAGGGGTTAATAGGTAGTTTATGGGTGTTAGTGTACTTTTTAGCACTTTAGTTAAGAGTTTTATGCTACGGCGTTGTAGTGTAAAACTCTTAACTACTGACTTTAAAATGCGGTACGAGTCTTGACAGGAGAGGGTCTACCACTCACTTTTTGTCAGACTAGTGGATTTGCGGTATTTCCGAGTCTGGCCAAAAAAGTGAGCGGTACACCTGTACCTGCAGGACTCGTAATACCAGAGGGCGTTAAAAAGCAGCGTTAGGACCTCTTAACGCTGTTTTTAAGGCTAACCAAAACTTGTAATCTAGGCCAATGTTTGTTGTTATTTTCAAGACATATATGATACTCAATGGGTATTAATGGTCCTATTGTGATTGGTGAAAAAACACACCAATAGAATCATCCAACATTCAGAAATTACTATAGACATAAAATGTGATTAAACCCATTGTTACATAGGGTAAAGGTAGGGTATAAGTTATCCAGTTGGTCCAAAATTGGATCTGTGGTTGCAAGAGAGGGCTGCAAAACAGTGCCGTTGCTGGTGGGGGAAGGGCAGAGAGGCACTAGCTTCTCCCAGCATAATGGCCCATGATGGTGGCTTCCCACACCACTCTGCCCAGACACTTCAGCAGCTTCAGACAGCCGCAACACCCAGCACCACCTGAGACATGCCCAATCACGTCCATGACAGATCTGGTCCCATCTACAATGGGCCCAGTCTCATTCTCCCTTCGAGGTCCTGCCCACAAATCACTGGTGGACCTCCCGCCAAAAATAAAGTTCTAAAGAAACCATTGCTGCAAAAGGGTGGACGACTTAGATTACATTATGTAATAAAAAACAGAGGGCTATATTATAAGTGTTTTTGTGAACCATTTTCATTTTGCTGATATTACAAATGGAGTGGAATCGTGATTGTGCTAGCACATTCTCCCTTTACGCTTCAATCACTACCGCAATCTCAGAGCTGTGGTTAACTGTTCCGAAACAAAAAAGTGCACAAAACACTTCAAAAATACATTACAAAGTACAGTAACACTCATAATAACACTAATAAAATTATTTTAAAAAAATATTGCACAAAAAAGTTATAAGGTCTCAAATATAGGAGATCATGGGTGTTTGAAAAAAAAGGCAGGCAAAGGGCTTTAACTTTGAGACACATACATATATACGTTGCTAAAGATGTATTTGCAGTCATATATAGACATTTAAAAACATATACAGGTAGCCCGCAGTTTACGCCGGGGTTAGGTTCCAGAAGGAATGGTTGTAAATCGAAACCGTTGTAAATTGAAACCCAGTTTATAATGTAAGTCAATGGAGAGTGAGGGAGATAGGTTCCAGGCCCCTCTCAAAATTGTTTAAACTGATTAATTTCAGCTTGCTTGGCTTTGCTGCAACACAAGCGGACAGCTCCACCTACTGGCTATTTTAATAAATGCACTGCTTCTCAATGCTTTTCAATAGCAGTCACATGACTGGAAAAAAAGGTTGTTATTCTGAAACGGTGTAAATTGAACCGTTGTAAAATGAGGGCCACCTGTATATATAAGTGAATTATATCCCTTTGCCATTAAGCAGATGAAAACATGATCAAACATATTTATGCAATATTCATATTTAATAAATATTTTAACTATGTATTTACTGTATATATTTCACATTTACTAATGTGATTATGCTATGTTGTTTGCACTATGAGCGTGTTGCTTTTTTTTCAGCAATCTTTTTTCTCCATTGACTTCTATGGGCAATGCGAAAAGACGATAGCTTTTGCGCGAACTCAGGTGTTAGTTTTTTTTGTCTCCATTGATTTCTATGGGTGAATACATGCACACGCACGCAGAAAATGAAGTTAGTTTTTTAGCGCTGTTCGGGTTAACGTTAAAATATCTTTTTTTTTAACTTGTAATATGAACCAAACCCAACAAGCGCAAAAATTTAAATTCTAGCAGAGTTTTTGTGATCGTGAAAAAAATAACCATGCCACTTATCTAGTGCAGAGATAGTCCAGAGATAGCAGACACAAGTATGATGGCTTATAATAATATTTCAAATCCCGCATTTATGTTGATTTTTTTTATTCATTTTTGCATAATAAAATTATGTATTGAGAATAAGAGGCCTACTTATCAAGCCATCAACTGTGCTGCATTCGCCGGGACCAATAAGCTCGCCTAACATCACGGCCGCGGACCTGAATACACTCTCCTTATTTATCAAAAAAGCTGTCAAAAAGCCGCACACCAAGTACGGGGCGATGAGCAGCGGACTGTTGTTAACTGACAGTCATCGATCTCGCTGCTATTCGGCTTTTTCCCAACTTTATTTATACCCTGTCACTAAACACCGCCACTATACTAAAATGTTTAACCCCTATCCCGCCGCTCCCGGACCCTGCCGCAACTTAATAAAGTATTAACCCCTATCCCGCCGCTCCCGGACCCTGCCGCAACTAATTAAATGTATTAACCCCTAAACCCCTGGCCTCCCACATCACTACCACTTACTAAACCTATTAACCCCTAAACCGCCAGCCCCCCACATCGCCATGAACTAAATTAAGCTATTAACCCCTAAACCTAACAACCCGCTAACTTTACATTAAATATTAACTCATCCCTATCTTATAATAAATTTAAACTTACCTTTATAAATAAAATAAACTATATTAAACTACTAATTAACCTACCCTAACTATTATACTAAAATTACATTAAACTATATTAAACTATATTAAACTATTAATTAACCTACCATAACTATTATACTAAAATTACATTAAACTATATTAAACTATCCTCTTCTGACGACGTCTTCTGAAAAATGAAGTTTCCCTTTAAATGACGTCATCCAAAATGGCGTCCCTTACATTCCGATTGGCTGATAGAATTCTATCAGCCAATAGGAATTAAGGTTGAAAAAATCCTATTGGCTGTTGCAATCAGCCAATTGGATTGAGCTTTCATCCTATTGGCTGATTCAATCAGCCAAAAGGATTGAGCTCACATTCTATCGGCTATTTTTTCAACCTTAATTCCTGTTGGCTGATATCGGAATGTAATGGACGCCATCTTGGATGACGTCATTTAAAGGGAAACTTAATTGTTCAGAAAACGTCGTCAGAAGAGGATGCTCCGTGCCGGATGTCTTGAAGATGGAGCCGCACCGCGCCGGATGGCTGAAGATAGAAGATGCCGTCTGATGAAGACTTCTGCCGGCTTGGATGAAGACTTTGGCCCGCTTGGATGAAGACTTCTGCCGGCTTCGCTGAGGACTTCTGCCGCTTTGTTGAGGACGGATGTCGGGTCTTCAAAAACTGTAAGTGGATCTTCGGGGGTTAGTGTTAAGATTTTTTAAGGGTTTATTGGGTGGGTTTTAATTTTAGATTAGGGGTTTGGGCTGAAAAAGAGCTAAATGCCCTTTTAAGGGCAATGCCCATACAAATGCCCTTTTCAGGGCAATGGGGAGCTTAGGTTTTTTAGATAGGTTTTTATTTGGGGGGGGTTGGTTGTGTGGGTGGTGGGTTTTACTGTTGGGGGTATTTGTATTTTTATTTACAGGTAAAAGAGCTGATTTCTTTGGGGCAATGCCCCGCAAAGGCCATTGGTAGTTTATTGTAGACTAGGGTTTTTTTTATTTTGGGGAGGCTTTTTTATTTTCATAGGGCTCTTAGATTAGGTGTAATTAGTTTAAATATTTGATAGTTTATTTTTTATTTTGTGTAACTTAGTGTTTTTTATTTTTTGTAACTTAGTGTTTTTTGTAACTTAGTAATATTTAATAGTAGATTTAAATAATTTGAGTAGGTTTAGGTGTTTAAATATGTAATTTAGTTTATGTAATTTTAGTATAATAGTTAGGGTAGATTAATTATTAGTTTAATATAGTTTAATGTAATTTTAGTATAATAGTTAGGGTAGATTAATTATTAGTTTAATATAGTTTAATGTAATTTTAGTATAATAGTTAGGGTAGATTAATTATTAGTTTAATATAGTTTAATGTAATTTTAGTTTAATAGTTAGGGTAGATTAATTATTAGTTTAATATAGTTTAATGTAATTTTAGTATAATAGTTAGGGTAGATTAATTAATAGTTTAATATAGTTTAATTTAATTCTAAAGGTAAGTTTACATTTATTATAAGATAGGGATGAGTTAATAATTAATATAAAGTTAGCAGGTTGTTAGGTTTAGTGGTTAATAGCTTAATTTAGTTTATGGCGATGTGGGGGGCTGACGGTTTAGGGGTTAATAGGTTTAGTAAGTGGTAGTGATGTGGGAGGCCAGAGGTTTAGGGGTTAATATATGTATTTAGTTGCGTAGGGCTCCGGGAGCGGCGGTATAGGGGTTAATAACTTTATTTAGTTGTGGCGATGTCCGGGAGCAGCGGGATAGGGGTTAATATATTTATTTAAGTTGCGGTGGGCTCCAGGAGCGGCGTGATAGTGGTTAATAACATTATGTAGGTGGCGGCAATGTCAGGGGCGGAAGATTAGGGGTGTTTAGACTCTGGGCTTATGTTAGGGTGTTAGGTGTAAACGTAACTTTTATTCTACCATAGAAATCAATGGGGTATCGGGCCACAGCGAACATAAGCTTTCGTTGCTTTCAAACTCCCATTGATTCCTATGGCATCCGCGGCCTCCAGGGTGGCGGATTAAAAAGCAGGTACGCTGGGCCGGAATAGTGGCGAGCGTACCTGTTAGAACTTTGATAACTAGCAAAAGTAGTCAGATAGTGCCAAATTTGTATTCAGAACATCTGTAATGACATAAGCATCGACCTGTGTCGGATTGAGACCGGCGGATCGAATGTTACGTCACAAATTTCAACTTTTGCCGGTCTGTAGGCTTTGATAAATGGGGCGAATCAGGCTTGCCACAATTACGCTGCGGAACTCCGGCGTATTTGCAGTTGACGGATTGATAAATACAGTTGTGCTCATAAGTTTTCATACCCTGGCAGAATTTATGATTTCTTGGCCATTTTTCAGAGAATATGAATGATAACACAAAAACTTTTCTTTCACTCATGGTTAGTGTTTGGCTGAATCCATTTATTATCAATCAACTGTGTTTACTCTTTTTAAATCATAATGACAACAGAAACTACAAAAATAACCCTGATCAAAAGTTTACATACCCTGGTGATTTTGGCCTGATAACATGCACACAAGTTGGCACAAAGGGGTTTGAATGGCTATTAAAGGTAACCATCCTCACTTGTGATCTGTTTGCTTGTAATTAGTGTGTGTGTATAAAAGGTCAATAAGTTTCTGGACCCCTGAAAGACCCTTGCATCTTTCATCCAGTGCTGCACTGATGTATCTGGATTCTGAGTCATGGGGAAAGAAAAATAATTGTCAAAGGATCTGTGGGAAAAAGGTAGTTGAACTGTATAAAACACGAAAGGGATATAAAAAGATATCCAAGGAACTGAGAATGCAAATCAGCAGTGTTCAAACTCTAATCAAGAAGTGGAAAATGAGGCGTTATGTTTGATAACATACTGCATTCATCTTGCCATCAATTCTGACCAAATTTCCTGTGTCTTTGTAGCTCACACATCCCAAAAACATCAGTGATCCACCTCTGTGTTTCCCAGTAGGAATGGTGTACTTTTCATCATAGGCCTTGTTGACCCCTCTCCCAAATGTAGCGTTTATGGTTGTAGCCAAAAAGTTCAATTTTGGTCTCATGACTCCAAATGACTTTGTGCCAGAAGGTTTAAGGCTTGTCTCTGTGCTGTTTGGCGTATTGTAAGTGGGATACTTTGTGGCATTTGCGTAGTAATGGCTTTCTTCTGGCGACTCGACCATGCAGCCCATCTTTCTTCAAGTGCCTCCTTATTGTGCATCTTGAAACAGCCACACCACGTGTCCTGTATTTCACCTGAAGTTATTTGTGGGTTTGTCTTTGCATCCCAAACAATTTTCCTGGCAGTTGTGGCTGAAATGTTAGTTGGTCTACCTGACCGTGGTTTGGTTTCAACAGAACCCCTCATTTTCCACTTCTTTATTAGAGTTTGAACACTGCTGATTTGCATTCTTAATTCCTTGGATATCTTTTTATATCCTTTTCCTGTTTTATACAGTTCAACTACCTTTACCCGCATATCCTTTGACAATTCTTTTGCTTTCCCCATGACTCAGAATCCAGAATCGTCACACTAATTACAAGAAAACAGATCACAGGTGAGGATGGTTACCTTTAATAGCCATTCAAACCCCTTTCTGTCAACTTGTGTGTATGTTATCAGGCCAAAATCACCAGGGTATGTAAACTTTTGATCAGGGTCATTTGGGTAGTTTCTGTTGTCAATATGATTTTAAAAGAGTAAACACAGTTGATTGATAATAAATGGCTTCAGCCAAACACTAACCATGAGTGAAAGAAAAGTTTTTGTGTTATCATTCGTATTCTCTGAAAAATGACCAATAAATCATAAATTCTGCCAGGGTATGTAAACTTATGAGCACAACTGTAGGCCTCTATGTGTATATTGCATATTAATCACACACAATTTATTTCCAATATAAAGCCACTGATTATCAGTAAAAAATACCATTTCAAAAACAATAATTTTATGATCAGTAATTGTGCTCTGGATGAAAAAACTATTTAAATAAACACTAAACGTTCCCTTTGGAGCTGAGCCAACAATAGCACCTGAGATGCCATAGAATTGTTTATGTTTATACAAAATGTACAAAACAATGAAGTTATCTTCTGTATTCTGCAGAACTACTCAGTATAATGATGGTTACTGGTCATCTAATTTAAACTGTTACAGGATAATGCTAACAGATTAATGATCCACCTGGATCGTGTGACTACTGGTTCACTCATTACCTTTTTCAGTTACATTTTAAGTTAGAGGCATAATATTGTGAAAATAATTTAATCTAAGTCTAAAAAATAGTTAAGTTTATGGAAATGTTCTGTCAATGTTTATTACTTGTCTCCCAAATGCTCTGAATACCATGAAACTGCTCTGACGTGAAGGGACATTGTATTAAAACATTTTCTGTCATCAATATGAAAAGCAGACTTTAAAGCGACAGTATAC